>NW_017197833.1:0-7912 GCF_001704415.2 Capra hircus
ATGCTGAAGGACCCTTTGGAAGTTCCAGATGTTAGATGTGATTAGCCTCGAGACTCCTCAGCGGAAATGGGCCTCATCTCGCCTGGAGGGGAGAACCTCCTGGATTTTCTTCGAGTTGCGTCAGGTGCTCTCGACTTACGACGGGGACCTCAGGGACCCGCTCTGGTGGCCTCAGGAAAGACCAGTCCCCATGCGAGTTGCTCGGGGGCCTCTCGGGATTCCTCTCCTGTCGATGCCGGGGCCTAAGACCTTGTGTGGACTCGTGCCGGAACCTGAGGATTCCTCTCCAGTGCTGACATGGATCTTGGGGTACTTCTGGTGTCTCCCCAGGGGAGTCAGTCCTCGTCTCGAGTGGGGGCATGCACGTGCCCTTTCCTCCCGAGCTGTAGCAGCAGTGTCATCGCTTCCCTATGCGTGGATCAAGGGTATGCGGCTTTCCCTCGAGGCTTTCCCACGAGGCTTTCCCACGAGGCTTTTCCCACAGGGCTGTCCCACCTGTCACCATGTTGTGAGTCGATCCTCGGCTTGAAAGTCGAGGCAGTGCATGGGAAAACAGATTTCCCTGGAATGTACTGAGACATCTGGGGGACTCTGGGAATGGTGGCACGACCCTGGAGTTCCTCTCGCCTTTCTTGTACAGAGAGCCTCCTCTTGAGATGGGTCGGGAACGCCGGGAATTCTTTCCCGACCACGAAGGGAAAGGATACCTCCTCTCGAGGTAGCAGGCGGAAACGGGGCCCCTCTGGATGTAGGGCGGGACTCTCGTGCTTCCTCTCGAGGGGAGACAGTATGTCGGGGAACTTCTTGAGTTGCAGAAAGGGTGTGAAGAACCCTTTGGAAGTTCCAGAGGTAAGGTGAATATCCTGGAGACGCCTCAGCGGAAATGGGCCTCATCTCGCCTGGAGGAGAGAACCTCCTGGATTTTCTCGAGTTGCGGCAGGTGCTCTCGACTTATGACGGGGACCTCAGGGACCCGCTCTGGTGGCCTCAGGAAAGCCCAGTCCCCATGCGAGTTGCTCGGGGCCTCTCGGATACCTCTCCCTTCGATGCTGGGGCCTAAGCCTTGTGTGGAGTCGGTGCCGGAACCTGAGGGTTCCTCTCCCTACTGACATGGATCTTGGGGTACTTCTGCAGTCTCCCCAGGGGAGTCAGTCCCCGTCTCGAGTGGGGGCATGCACGTGCGCTTTCCTCCCGAGCCGTAGCAGCAGTGTCACGCTTCCCTACGCGTGGATCAAGGGATCTGTGGCTTTCCCTCGAGGCTTTCGCACTGAGGCTTTCCCACAGGGCTGTCCCACGTGCCATCGTGGTGTGAGTCGATCCTCGGCTTGAAAGTCGAGGCCAGTGCAGGGAAAACAGTTTTCCCTGGAATGGACTGAGACATCCAGGGGACTCTGGGAATGGTGCATGACCCTGGAGTTCCTCTCGCCTTTCCTGTGAAGAGCGCCTCCTGTTGAGATGCAACGGGAACGCCGGGAATTCTTTCCCGACCACGCTGGGAAAGGATCCCTCCTCTCGAGCTAGGAGACGGAAACGGGGCTCCTTTGGATGTGGGCGGGACTCTCGTGCTTCCTCTCAAGTGGAGACGGGTATGTCTGGGAACTTCTTGAGTTGCAGCAAGGGTGTGAAGGACCCTTTGGAAGTTCCAGATGTTAGATGTGATTAGCCTCGAGACTCCACAGCGGAAATGGGCCTCATCTTGCCTGGAGGGGAGAACATCCTGGATTTTCTCGAGTTGTGTCAGGTGCTCTCGACTTACGACGGGGACCTCAGGGACCCGCTCTGGTGGCCTCAGGAAAGGCCAGTCCCCATGCGAGTTGCTCGGGGGCCTCTCGGGATTCCTCTCCCGTCGATGCCGGGCCTAAGACCTTGTGTGGAGTCGGTGCCGGAACCTAAGGATTCCTCTCCAGTGCTGACATGGATCTTGGGGTACTTCTGAGGTCTCCCCAGGGGAGTCAGTCCTCGTCTCGAGGGGAGGCATGCACGTGGGCTTTCCTCCCGAGCTGTAGCAGCAATGTCACGCTTTCCTTCACGTGGATCAAGGGATCTGTGGCTTTCCCTCGAGGCTTTCACACGAGGCTTTCCAAGAAGCTTTCCCACAGGGCTGTCCCACGTGCCACCGTGGTGTGAGTCGATCCTCGGCTTGAAAGTCGAGGCAGTGCAGGGAAACAGGTTTCCCTGGAATGGACTGAGACATCTGGGGGACTCTGCGAATGGTGGCACGACACTGGAGTTCCTCTCGCCTTTCCTGTGGAGAGCGCCTCCTCTTGAATTGCGACGGGAACTCCGGTGAATTCTTTCCAGACAACGCACGGAAAGGATCCCACCTCTGGAGCTAAGAGGCAGAAATGGGGCTCCTCTGGATGTGGGTGGGACTCTCGTGCTTCCTCTCGAGTGCAGACGGGTATGTCGGAGAACTTCTTGAGTTGCAGCAAGGGTGTGAAGGACCCTTTGGAAGTTCCAGAGGTTAGGTGTGATTAGCCTCAAGACGCCTCAGCGGAAATGGGCCTCATCTTGCCTGGAGGGGAGAACCTCCTGGATTTTCTCGAGTTGCGGCAGGTGCTCTCGACTTATGACGGGGACCTCAGGGACCCGCTCTGGTGGACTCAGTAAAGGCCAGTCCACATGCGCGTTGCTCAGGGGCCTCTCGTTATTCCTCTCCCGTCGATGCCGGGGCCTACGACCTTGTGTGAATTCGGTGCCGGAACTTGAGGATTCCTCTCCAGTGCTGACATGGATCTTGGGGTACTTCTGGAGTCTCCCCAGGGGAGTCAGTCGTAGTCTCGAGTGGGGGCATGCACGTGCGATTTCCTCCAGAGCTGTAGCAGCAGTGTCACGCTTCCCTTCGCGTGGATCAAGGGATCTGTGGCTTTCCCTAGAGACTTTCCCACGAGGCTTTCCCACGGGCTTTCCCACGAGGCTTTCCCACAGGGCTGTCCCACGTGCCACCGTGGTGTGAGTCGATCCTCGGCTAGAAAGTCAAGGCAGTGCAGGGAAAACAGGTTTCCCTGGAATGGACTGAGACATCTGGGGGACTCTGCGAATGGTGGCACGACCCTTGGAGTTCCTCTCGCCTTTCCTGTGGAGAGCGCCTCATCTTGAGATGCGACGGAAACGCCGGGAATTCATTCCCAACCACACAGGGAAAGGATCCCTCCTCTCGAGCTACGAGGCGGACACGGGGCTCCTCTGGATGTGAGCGGAGCTCTTGTGCTTCCTCTCGAGTGGAGACGGGTATGTCATGGAAATTCTTGAGTTGCAGCAAGGTGTGAAGGACCCTTTGGAAGTTCCAGAGTTAGTGTGATTAGCCTCGAGACGCCTCAGCGGAAATGGGCCTCATCTCGCCTGGAGGGCAGAACCTCCTGATTTCTCGAGTTGCGCAGGTGCTCTCGACTTACGACGGGACCTCAGGGACCCGCTCGGTGCCTCAGAAAGCCACCCCATGCGAGCTCGGCCTCGGACCTCCCGCCCCTCGTGGGAGTCGGTGCGGAACTGAGATTCCCTTCCAGTGCTGACATGACCGGGCTTCTGGGGTCTCCCAGGAGTCAGGTCCGAGGAGGATGAGTGCGTCTCCAGTGTGCGAGTGCCACCAGTGCGCAGTTTCCCCTAGAGCTCATGCCATGTCCGCTGTATTCCGTGACAAGATGCCCTCGACTAGCCGGAGGATGCCCACCCACCCCCCACCAGGACCTCCATGGGAAGCTTTTCGCAGTGGGAAAGCCCCTCGAGGGGCAGAATCCCTGATCCTCGTGTCGAGGTGCATTGTGCCTACAGCTCCTGAGGAGGAGACCACGTGCGATGGCCTCCCCTCGAGACAGGACCCTGGACTCGCCCCTGGGAGACTCTCGAAGTACGCCCAAGATCCATGTCAAGCACATGGGAGGATCGCTCAGGTTCCGGCAGACGTTCCACAGTGGTCTGGCCCGGCATCGATGGGAGAGGAATCCGAGGGCCCGGCAACTCGCATGGGACTGGCTTTCCTAGGCCACCAGAGCGGGTCCCTGAGGTCCCCTGTCGTAAGTCCGAGAGCACCTGCCGCAACTCGAGAAAATCCAGGAGGTTCTGCCCTCCAGGCGAGATGAGGCCATTTCGGTGAGGCGTCTAGAGGCTAATCACACCTAATCTCTGGAACTTCCAAAGGGTCCTTCACACCCTTGCTGCAACTCAAGAAGTTCCATGACATACCCGTCTCCACTCGAGAGGAAGCACGAGAGTCCGCCCACATCCAGAGGAGCCCGTTCCGCCTCGTAGCTCGAGAGGAGGGATCCTTTCCCTGCGTGGTCGGGAATAGAATTCCCGGCGTTCCGTCGCATCTCAAGAGGAGGCGCTCTCCACAGGAAAGGCGAGAGGAACTCCAGGGTCGTGCCACCATTCGCAGAGTCCCCCAGATGTCTCAGTCCATTCCAGGGAAACCTGTTTTCCCTGCACTGCCTCGACTTTCAAGCCGAGGATCGACTCACACCACGGTGGCACGTGGGACAGCCCTGTGGGAAAGCCTCGTGGAAAGCCCGTGGGAAAGCCTCTGGGAAGCTCTAGGGAAAGCCACAGATCCTTGATCCACGCGAAGGGAAGCGTGACACTGCTGCTACAGCTCTGGGAGGAAAGCGCACGTGCATGCCCCCACTCGAGACGAGGACTGACTCCCCTGGGGAGACTCCAGAAGTACCCCAAGATCCATGTCAGCACTGGAGAGGAATCCTCAAGGTTCCGGCACCGACTCCACACAAGGTCTTAGGCCCCGGCATCGACGGGAGAGGAATACCCGAGAGGCCCCGAGCAACTCGCATGGGGACTGGCCTTTCCTGAGCCACCAGAGCGGGTCCCTGAGGTCCCCGTCATAAGTCGAGAGCACCTGCCGCAACTCGAGAAAATCCAGGAGGTTCTCCCCTCCAGGCAGAGATGAGGCCCATTTCCGCTGAGGCGTCTCGAGGCTAATCACACCTAACCTCTGGAACTTCCAAAGGGTCCTTCACACCCTTGCTGCAACTCAAGAAGTTCTCCGACATACCCGTCTGCCACTCGAGAGGAAGCACGAGAGTCCCACCCACATCCAGAGGAGCCCCGTTTCCGCCTCTTAGCTCCGAGAGGTAGGGATCCTTTCCGTGCGTGTGTCTGGAAAGAATTCACCGGAGTTCCCGTCGCAATTCAAGAGGAGGCGCTCTCCACAGGAAAGGCGAGAGGAACTCCAGTGTCGTGCCACCATTCGCCAGAGTCCCCCAGATGTCTCAGTCCATTCCAGGGAAACCTGTTTTCCCTGCACTGCCTCGACTTTCAAGCCGAGGATCGACTCACACCACGGTGGCACGTGGGACAGCCCTGTGGGAAAGCTTCTGTGGAAAGCCTCGTGTGGAAAGCCTCGAGGGAAAGCCACAGATACCCTTGATCCACGTGAAGGAAAGCGTGACATTGCTGCTACAGCTCGGGAGGAAAGCGCACGTGCATGCCTCCCACTCGAGACGAGGACTGACTCCCCTGGGGAGACCTCAGAAGTACCCCAAGATCCATGTCAGCACTGGAGAGGAATCCTCTAGGTTCCGGCACCGACTCCACACAAGGTCTTAGGCCCCGGCATCGACGGGAGAGGAATCCCGAGAGGCCCCCGAGCAACTCGCATGGGGACTGGCCTTTCCTGAGGCCACCAGAGCGGGTCCCTGAGGTCCCCGTCGTAAGTCGAGAGCACCTGACAGCAACTCGAGAAAATCCAGGATGGTTCTCCCCTCCAGGCAAGATGAGGCCCATTTCCGCTGTGGAGTCTCGAGGCTAATCACATCTAACATCTGGAACTTCCAAAGGGTCCTTCACACCCTTGCTGCAACTCAAGAAGTTCCCAGACATACCCGTCTCCACTTGAGAGGAAGCACGAGAGTCCCGCCCACATCCAAAGGAGCCCCGTTTCCGTCTCCTAGCTCGAGAGGAGGGATGCTTTCCCAGCGTGGTCGGGAAAGAATTCCCGGCGTTCCCGTTGCATCTCAAGCAGGAAGGCGCTCTCCACAGGAAAGGCGAGAGGAACTCCAGGGTCATGCCACCATTCCCAGAGTCCCCTGGATGTCTCAGTCCATTCCAGGGAAAACTGTTTTCCCTGCACTGCCTCGACTTTCAAGCCGAGGATCGACTCACACCACGATGGCACGTGGGACAGCCCTGTGGGAAAGCCTCATGCGAAAGCCTCGAGGGAAAGCCACAGATCCCTTGATCCACGCGTAGGGAAGCGTGACACTGCTCTACGGCTCGGGAGGAAAGCGCACGTGCATGCCCCCACTCGAGACGGGGACTGACTCCCCTGGGGAGACTGCAGAAGTACCCCAAGATCCATGTCAGTAGGGAGAGGAACCCTCAGGTTCCGGCACCGACTCCACACAAGGGCTTAGGCCCCAGCATCGAAGGGAGAGGTATCCCGAGAGGCCCCCGAGCAACTCGCATGGGGACTGGGCTTTCCTGAGGCCACCAGAGCGGGTCCCTGAGGTCCCCGTCGTAAGTCGAGAGCACCTGCCGCAACTCGGAGAAAATCCAGGAGGTTCTCTCCTCCAGGCGAGATGAGGCCCATTTCCAGCTGAGGCGTCTCCAGGATATTCACCTTTACCTCTGGAACTTCCAAAGGGTTCTTCACACCCTTTCTGCAACTCAAGAAGTTCCCCGACATACTGTCTCCCTCGAGAGGAAGCACGAGAGTCCCGCCTACATCCAGAGGGCCCCGTTTCCGCCTGCTACCTCGAGAGGAGGTATCCTTTCCCTTCGTGGTCGGGAAAGAATTTCCCGGCGTTCCCGACCCATCTCAAGAGGAGGCTCTCTGTACAAGAAAGGCGAGAGGAACTCCAGGGTCGTTGCCACCATTCCCAGAGTCCCCCAGATGTCTCCAGTACATTCCAGGGAAATCTGTTTTCCCATGCACTGCCTCGACTTTCAAGCCGAGGATCGACTCACAACATGGTGACAGGTGGGACAGCCCTGTGGAAAAGCCTCGTGGGAAAGCCTCGTGGGAAAGCCTCGAGGGAAAGCCGCATACCCCTTGATCCACGCATAGGGAAGCATGACACTGCTGCTACAGCTCGGGAGGAAAGGGCACGTGCATGCCCCCACTCGAGACGAGGACTGACTCCCCTGGGGAGACACCAGAAGTACCCCAAGATCCATGTCAGCACTGGAGAGGAATCCTCAGGTTCCGGCACCGAGTCCACACAAGGTCTTAGGCCCCGGCATCGACAGGGAGAGGAATCCCGAGAGGCCCCCGAGCAACTCGCCATGGGGACTGGTCTTTCCTGAGGCCACCAGAGCGGGTCCCTGAGGTCCCCGTCGTAAGTCGAGAGCACCTGACGCAACTCGAGAAAATCCAGGAGGTTCTCCCCTCCAGGCGAGATGAGGCCCATTTCCGCTGAGGAGTCTCGAGGCTAATCACATCTAACATCTGGAACTTCCAAAGGGTCCTTCACACCCTTGCTGCAACTCAAGAAGTTCCCCGACATACCCGTCTCCACTCGAGAGGAAGCACGAGAGTCCGCCCACATCCAGAGGAGCCCCGTTTCCGCCTCCTAGTTCGAGGGGAGGGATCCTTTCCCAGCGTGGTCGGGAAAGAATTCCCGGCGTTCCCGTTGCATCTCAAGAGGAAGCGCTCTCCACAGGAAAGGCGAGAGGAACTCCAGGGTCGTGCCACCATTCCCAGAGTCCCCCGGATGTCTCAGTCCATTCCAGGGAAAACTGTTTTCCCTGCACTGCCTCGACTTTCAAGCCGAGGATCGACTCACACCACGGTTGCACGTGGGACAGCCCTGTGGGAAAGCCTCGTGGGAAAGCTTCGAGGGAAAGACACAGATCCCTTGATCCACGCGAAGGAAGCGCGACACTGCTGCTACAGCTCGGAAAGCCACGTTGCATGCCCCCACTCGAGACGAGGACTGACTGCCCTGGGGAGAAATCCAGA
>NW_017197834.1:0-7912 GCF_001704415.2 Capra hircus
GAAGTACCCCAATTTCCATGTCAGCACTGGAGAGGAATCCTCAGGTTCCGGCACTGCCTCCACACAAGGGTCATAGGCCCACCATCGACCGGAGAGGAATCCTGAGAAGACCCCGAGCAACTCTCATGGGGACTGGCCTTTCCTGAGGAAACCAGTGCGGGCCCTGAGGTTACCATCGTAAGTCGAGAGCACCTGCCCCAACTCGAAGAAAATCCAGAAGGTTCTCCCCTCCAGGCGAGATGAGGCCCATTTCCACTGAGGGGTCTCGAGCCTAATCACACTTAAACTCTGGAACTTCCAAAGGGTCCTTCACATCCTTGCTGCAACTCAAGAAGTTCCCCGACATACCCGTCTCCACTCGAGAGGAAGCAGGAGAGTCCCGCTCACATCCAGAGGAGCCCCGTTTCCGCCTCCTAGCTCGAGAGAGGGATCCTTTCCCTGCGTGGTCGGAAGAATTCCCGGCGTTCCTGTCGCATCTCAAGAGGAGGCGCTCTCCACAGGAAAGGCGAGAGGAACTCCAGGGTCGTGCCACCATTCCCTGAGTCCCCCAGATGTCTCAGTCCATTCCAGGGAACCTGTATTCCCTGCACTGCCTCGACTTTCAAGCCGAGGATCGACTCACACCACAGTGGCACGTGGGGCAGCCCTGTGGGGAAAGCCTCGTGGGAAAGCCTCAAAGCTGGTGGGAAAGCCTCGTGGGAAAGCCTCGTGGGAAAGCCTCGAGGGACAGCCCTGTGGGAAAGCTCGAGGAAAGCCTCGTGGAAAAACCTCGGTGGGAAAGCCGGGAATGCCTCGAGGTTAAGCCTCAGATCCCTTGATCCACGCGAAGGGAAGTGCGACCTGCTGCTACAGCTCGGAAGGAAAAGCGCACATGCATGCCCCCACTCGAGACGAGGACTGACTCCCCTAGGGAGACTCCCAAGTACCGCAATTTCCATGTCAGCACTGGAGAGGAATCCTCAGGTTCGGCACTGCCTCCACACAAGGTCATAGGCCCCACCATCGACCTGAGAGGAATCCTGAGAAGACCCGAGCAACTCTCATGGGACTGGCCTTTCCTGAGGAAACCAGTGCGGGTCCCTGAGGTACCATCGTAAGTCGAGAGCACTGCCCCAACTCGAGAAAATCCAGGAGTTCTCCCTCCAGGCGAGATGAGGCCCATTTCCACTGAGGGGTCTCGAGCCTAATCACACTTAAACTCTGGAACTTCCAAAGGGTCCTTCACACCCTTGCTGCAACTCAAGAAGTTCCCCGACATACCCGTCTCCACTCGAGAGGAAGCACGAGAGTTCCGCCCACATCCAGAGGAGCCCCGTTTCTCCTAGCTCGAGAGGGGATCCTTTCCTGCGTGGTGGGGAAAGAATTCCCGGCATTCCCGTCGCATCTCAAGAGGAGGCGCTCTCCACAGGAAAGGCGAGAGGAACTCCAGGGTCGTGCCACCATTCCCAGAGTCCCCCAGATGTCTCAGTCCATTCCAGGGAAACCTGTTTTCCCTGCACTGCCTGGACGTTCAAGCCGAGGATCGACTCACACCACGGTGGCACGTGGGACAGCCCTGTGGGAAAAGCCTCGTGGGAAAGCCTCGAGGGAAAGCCTCGAGGGAAAGCCACAGATCCCTTGATCTACGCGAAGGGAAGCGTGACAGTGCTGCTACAGCTCGGGAGGGAAAGCGCACGTGCATGCCCCTACTCGAGACGAGGTCTGACTCCCCTGGGGAGGCTCGGAAGCTACCCCAAGATCCATGTCAGCACTGGAGAGGAATCTTTCAGGTTCCGGCACCGGCCCCACACAAGATCTTAGGCCCCCGGAATCTACGGGAGAGGAATCCCGAGAGGACCCCGTGCAACTCGCATGGGGACTGGTCTTTCCTGAGGCCACCAGAGCGGGTCCCTGAGGTCCCCGTCGTAAGTCGAGAGCACCTGCAGAAACTCGAGAATATCCAGGAGGTTCTCCCCCTCCAGGCGAGATGAGGCCCATTTCCGCTGAGGCGTCTTGAGGCTAATCACACCTAAACTCTGGAACTTCCAAAGGGTACTTCACACGCTTGCTGCAACTCAAGAAGTTCGCCGACATACCCGTCTCCACTCGAGAGGAAGCACGAGAGTCCCGCCCACATCCAGAGGAGCCACGTTTCACCTCTTGCTCCGGAGGGATCCTTTCCCTGCGTGGTCGGGAAAAAATTCCCGGGTTCCCGTCGCATCTCAAGAGGAGGCGCTCTCCACAGGAAAGGCGAGAGGAACTCCAGGGTCGTGCCACCATTCCCAGAGTCCCCCAGATGTCTCAGTCCATTCCAGGGAAACCTGTTTTCCCTCCACTGCCTCGACGTTCAAGCCGAGGATCGACCCACACCACGGTGGCACGTGGGACAGCCCGGTGGGAAAGCCTCGAGGGAAAGCCTCGTGGGAAAGCCTCGAGTGAAAGCCACAGATCCCAAGATCCACGCGAAGGGAATCGTGACACTGTGGCTACAGCTTGGTAGGAAAGCGCACATGCATGCCCCCACTCGAGACGAGGACTGACTTCCCTGGGGAGACTCCAGAAGTACCTCAAGATACATGTCAGCACTGGAGAGGAATTCTCAGGTTCCGGCAGCGACTCCACACAAGGTCTTAGGCCCCGGCATCGACGGGAGAGGAATCCCGAGAGGCCCCGAGCAACACGCATGGGGACTGGGCTTTCCTGAGGCCACCAGAGCGGGTTCCTGAGGTCCCCGTCGTAAGTCGAGAGCACCTGCCGCAACTCGAGAAAATCCAAGAGGTTCTCCCCTCCAGGAGACATGAGGCCCATTTCCCCTGAAGCGTCTCCAGGCTAATCACACCTAACCTCTGGAATCTCCAAAGGGTCCTTCACACTCTTGCTGCAACTCAAGAAGTTCCCTGACATACCCGTCTCCACTCGAGAGGAAGCACGAGAGTCCAGCCCACATCCAGAGGAGCCCCGTTTCCGCCTCCTAGCTCGAGAGGGAGATCCTTCCCTGCGTGTTCGGGAAAGAATTCCCCGGGTTCCCGTCGCATCTCAAGAGGAGGCGCTCTCCAGGAAAGGCGAGAGGAACTCCAGGGTCGTGCCACCATTCCCAGAGTCCCCCAGATGTCTCAGTCCATTCCAGGGAAACCTGTTTTCCCTGCACTGCCTCGACTTTCAAGCCGAGGATCGACTCACACCACGGTGGCACGTGGGACAGCCCTGTGGGAAAGCCTCGTGGGAAAGCCACAGATCCTTGATCCACGCGAAGGGAAGCGTGACACTGCTGCTACAGCTCGGGAGGAAAGCGCACGTGCATGCCCCACTCGTGACGAGGACTGACTCCCCTGGGGAGACTCAGGAAGTACCCCAAGATCCATGTCAGCACTGGAGAGGAATCCTCAGGTTCCGGCACCGACTCCACTCAAGGTCTTATGCCGGGGTCCAGCCCCGGTGGATCCAGGGAATTCGAAGGGTGGACGACCTTGGCGTGGAAAGACTTGTTTATTTATTAATGTAAGATTAGATTAGGAAACTATAGTGTAGTAAGAAGATTAAGTGGAGTAAGAGGACTGAATAGCTTGGTTTACGCGCGGACGGCCAATAAAATTCCAGACACGGAATTTGCACCACCTACGTTGGGCCACCGGCGCCCTTGAATATCTAAGGGTGCCTCGCCTTAAGCTCCCTTTCGTGCTGGTCTTAACAGCCAGGGCAAGTAAGTAGACCTGGCGAGCCTCCGCACTCCAGGTGGAGATTCAGCCTGAAGTTAAAGTAAAGAGCAGAGAGAAGAAAGTAGAGAAGAAGAAAGAGAGAGAAAGACACGGGGGGAGCCAGAGTCCCAGGAAACCAGGCTGAGAGACTAGTTCGAGAAGCTGGTCCGAGAAATTGGCCCCCGGCCCCTGGCCTCCTCCTTTATTGTTCAGAAGGCCTTTTATACTTTTGATAAAACATGGAGATCAATGGATAACACAAAATTATGTAGTGTTCGCAACCCAGATTCTTTCTGTATATCATTTTGTATACAAAAGGTCTCAGGTGATTTACATTATCTTCTGGCCAAGAGGCTTGTTAACACTTTTTGGCTCTCTTCCTTAATGAATGTTAATTTTGTTTCCCCTGAAGTGTTTTTCTTTAATCTGCATCTCCTTAAAGCATTAAAGTTACATCTCCATAGAACAAAGGTGCAGTGGGTTATAACAAAGAAGGTACTTAACTCAAAGATCTAATGTTGCTAATACCAGGTCTACTACTTGTTTTTCTATATACCAACTATATATAAAAATAAAGGATATGAAAATTTGGCAGCAAGCATTGACCCAAAAAATGAAACTTTTAATCAGTCCTATTCTAAAGATTTTGACTCCTCGGAAGCTCCTGCATTCCTAGGATGTTTTAAGCTTCCTGTGCCTCCTGCGGTCAGGAGGCCTCAAACAATCACAAGCGCAGCTGTACGAGTCCTACAGGCAGGCTAGAAAGCCATCAGAGGGTTTTTGGATTGAAACACTCTTTCAAATGCAGAAGACTAACGCCCTGAATTGACTTTTTCCAGAAAAGGACAGAAGAGTGAAAAAGCAGAGCACAAAAACCGGCAGATTTTTGTTGGGGTACATGCTTAAAAATTTCCAGAGGGGTCCCTGAAGTCTGAGCACGCCTTGCGTATGTCAGCTACCTTCCTCATAGCCTTGTCACGGGCGGGCTTCCTCACACTGGCTCCCGGCAGTCTTAGGCACCCGGCATCGATGGGAGAGGAATCCCGAGAGGCCACCCGAGCAACTCGCATGCGGACTGACCTTTCCTGAGGCCACCAGAAGCGGCGTCCCTGTGGTCCCCGGTCGTAAGTTGAGAGCACCTGCCACAACTCGAGAAAATCCAGGAGGTTCTCCCCTCCAGGCGAGATGAGGCCCATTTCCGCTGAGGCGTCTCGAGGCTAATCACACCTAACTTCTGGAACTTCCAAAGGGTCCTTCACACCCTTGCTGCAACTCAAGAAGTTCCCCGACATACCCGTCTCCACACGAGAGGAAGCACGAGAGTCCCGCCCACATCGACAGGAGCCCCGTTTCCGCCTCCTAGATTGAGAGGAGGGATCCTTTCCCTGCGTGGTCGGGAAAGAATTCCCGGCGGTCCCCGTCGCATCTCAAGAGGAGGCCCTCTCCACAGGAAAGGCAAGAGGAACTCCAGGGTCGTGCAACATTCCCAGAGTCCCCCAGATGTCTCAGTCCATTCCAGGGAAACCTGTTTTCCCTGCACCGCCTCGACTTTCAAGCCGAGGATCGACTCACACCACGGTGGCACGTGGGACAGCCCTGTGGGAAAGCCTCGTGGGAAAGCCACAGATCCCTTGATCCACGGGAAGGGAAGCGTGACACTGCTGCTAAACAGCTCGGGAGGAAAGCGCACGTGCATGCCCCCACTCGAGACGAGGACTGACTCTCCTGGGGAGACTCAGGAAGTACCCCCAACATCCATGTCAGCACTGGAGGAGGAATCCTCAGGTTCCGGCAACAACTCCACTCAAGGTCTTAGGACCCGGCATCGAAGGGGAGAAGAATCGCCGAGAGGCCCCGAGCAACTCGCATGGGGACTGGACTTTCCTGAGGCTACCAGAGCGGGTCCCTGAGGTCCCCGTTGTAAGTCGAGAGCACCTGGCGCAACTCGAGAAAATCCAGGAGGTTCTCCCATCCAGGCGAGATGAGGCCCATTTTCGCTGAGGCGTCTCGAGGCTAATCACACCTAACCTCTGGAACTTACAAAGGGTCCTTCACACCCTTGCTGCAACTCAAGAAGTTCCCCGACATACCCGCTCCCACTCGAGAGGAAGCACGAGAGTCCCGCCTCATCCAGAGGAGCCCATTTCCGCCTCCTAGCTCGAGAGGAGGGATCCTTTCCCTGCGTGGTCGGGTAAGAATTCCGGCGTTCCCCTCGCATCTCTCAAGAGGAGGCACTCTCCACAGGAAAGGCGAGAGGAACTTCAGGGTCGTGCCACATTCCCAGAGTCCACGAGATGTCTCAGTCCATTCCAGGCAAACCTGTTTTCCCTGCACTGCCTCGACTTTCAAGCCGAGGATCGACTCACACAACGGTGGCACATGGGACAGCCCTGTCGGAAAGCCTCGTGGGAAAGACTCCTGGGAAAGCCTCGAGGGAAAGCCCCTGATCCCTTGATCCACGCGAAGGGTAGCACGACACTGCTGCTACAGCTCGGGAGGAAAGCACACGTGCATGCCCCCAATCGAGACGAGGACTGACTCCCCTGGGGAGACACCAGAAGTACCCCAAGATCCATGTCTGCACTGGAGAGGAATCCTCAGGTACCGACACCGACTCCACACAAGATCTTAGGACCCGGCATCGACGGGGAGGAATCCGAGAGGCCCGCCAGATACTCGCATGGGGACTGGCCTTTCCTGAGGCCACCAGAGCGGGTCCCTGAGGTCCCCGTCGTAAGTCGAGAGCCCTGCGGCAACTCGAGAACATCCAGGAGGTTCTCCCCTCCAGGCGAGATGAGGCCCATTTCCGCTGAGGCGTCTCGAGGCTAATCACACGTAACATCTGGAACTTCCAAAGGGTACTTCACACCCTTGCTGCAACTCAAGAAGATCCCCGACATACCTGTCTCCACTCGAGAGGAAGCACGAGAGTCCCGCCCACATCCAGAGGAGCCCCGTTTCCGCCTCCTAGCTCGAGAGGAGGGATCCTTTCCCTGCGTGTTGGGGAAGAATTCCCGGCGTTCCTGTCGCATCTCAAGAGGAGGCGCTAACCACAGGAAAGGCGAGAGAACTCCAGGGTCGTGCCACATTGCCAGAGTCCCCCAGATGTCTCAGTCCATTCCTGGGAAAGCTGTTTTCCCTGCACTGCCTCGATTTCAAGCCGAGGATCGACTCACACCATGGTGGCACGAAGGACAGCCCTGTGGTAAATCCTCGTGGGAAAGCCTCGTGGGAAAGCCTGGTGGAAAGCCTCGAGGGAAATCCACAGATACCTTGATCCAGGCAAATGGAAGCGCGACACTGCTGCTACAGCTCGGGAGAAAGCGCACGTGAATACCCCCACTCGAGACGAGGACTGACTCCCCTGGGGAGACTCCAGAAGTACCCCACGATCCATGTTAGCACTGGAGAGGAATCCTCAGGTTCCGGCACCGACTCCACACAAGGTCTTAGGCCCCAGCATCGACGTTAGAGGAATCCCGAGAGGCCCCGTGCAACTCGCATGGGGACTGGCCTTTCCTGAGGCCACCAGAGCGGGTCCCTGAGGTCCCCGTCGTAAGTCGAGAGCACCTGCCGCAACTCGAGAAAATCCAGGAGGTGCTCCCGTCCAGGCGAGATGAGTCCCATTTCCGCTAAGGCGTCTCGAGGCTTATCACACCTAACCTCTGGAACTTCCAAAGGGTCCTTCACACCCTTGCTGCAACTCAAGAAATTCCCTGACATACCCGTCTCCACTTGAGAGGAAGCACGAGAGTCCCGCCCCCATCCAGAGGAGCCCGTTTCAGCCTCCTAGCTCGAAAGGAGGGATCCTTTCCCTGCGTTGTCGGGAAAGAATTCCCGCATTCCCATCGCCCATCTCAAGAGGAGCCCTCTCCACCGGAAAGGCGAGAGGATCTCCAGGGTCGTGTCATCATTCCCTGAGTCCCCCAGATGTCTCAGTACATTCCAGGGAAACCTGTTTTCCCTGCACTGCCTCGACTTTCAAGCGAGGATCGACTCACACCACGGTGGTCGTGGGACAGCCCTGTGGGAAAGCCTCGTGGGAAAGCCTCGAGGGAAAGCCACAGATCTCTTTATCCACGCGAAGGGAATCGTGACACTGCTGCTACAGCTCGGAGGAACAGCGCACGTGCATGCCCCCACTCAAGATGTGGACTGACTCCCCTGGGGAGACTCCAGAAGTACCCAAAGATCCATGTCAGCACTTGGATCCTCAAGTTCCGGCACCAACTCCACAA
>NW_017197835.1:0-7912 GCF_001704415.2 Capra hircus
AGCTCTGTCAGAGGGAAGGAAGGGCAACTGCAGGGCTCCTCCAGCGGTTTCTAGGCCGCCTAGAATCAGCGCCGCACCGAGAGCACCAGGCTCCCAGGGCCCCTGGCTGGGGTTTTCAGCCCCCACACACGGAGGCTGATTCCTTGGGTGCCCAGAAAGTGTATGACAGACGTAGGTTCCCTAGCACTCTCCTCCCCAGCAGAGACATGTGCAGGTGGTTGGGGCCTGATCCTGCGTGTCTGGGTTCCTGCCCACAGCCCCAACTCAGGGGAAGCAGCCCCTGAGGCAAGACCTGCTGGAGGAGCCCTGCGCCCCGCCTGATAGGCGAGTGCACAGCCAGCAGGGAAGCGAGCCTCCTCGGGGAAGAGGAGGCAGCCCAGCCCCGTCAAGTGAAAGCCCTGCTTGCACGGAGCTAAGTGCGCCTCCAGTACGGCAGAGCTCTAGCTCTGCTCAGAGCCCCGATCTGGCAGAGTTCCTGGCGCGAGGCTGCTCTGCCGGGGGCTAGCCTTGCCCAGACTTGCCTTGCTTTTAGGCTCCCTCCCAGGAAGGAGCAGGCTGCAGGAGCCTGGGAGTCGCCACTGGCGCCTTCCTTGCCTCAGCTCCAATCCTGCCTTGCCTTTGCACTTAGGTCCCAGCCTCCTTAAGGAGGCTTAGGGGCTGGTGGGTTGCACACTGCCAAGGGCTCCAGCAGTGAGAATTCTGTCAGAGGGAAGGGAAGGGCAACTGCAGGGCTCCTCCAGCGGTTCTTGGCCGCCCAGATCAGCCGCCACACGGAGAGCACCAGGCTCCCAGGCCCCTGGCTGGGGTTTTCAGCCCCGCACACACGGAGGCTGATTCCTTGGGTGCCAGAAAGTGTATGACAGACGTAGGTTCCCTAGCACTCTCCTCCCCAGCAGAGACATGTGCAGGTGTTTGGGGCCTGATCCTGCGTGTCTGGGTTCCTGCCCACAGCCCCAACTCAGGGGAAGCAGCCCCTGAGGCAAGACCTGCTGGAGGAGCCCTGCGCCCCCGCCTGATAGGCGAGTGCACAGCCAGCAGGGAAGCGAGCCTCCTCGGGGAAGAGGAGGCAGCAAGTCCCCGTCAAGCTGAAATCCCTGCTTACACGAAGCTAAGTGCGACTCCAGTACGGCAGATCTCTAGCTCTGTTCAGAGGCCCGATCTGGCAGAGTTCCTGGCACCAAGATGCTCTGCCATAGGCGAGCCTTGCGCAGACTTGCCTTGCTTTAAGGCTCCCTCCCCAGGAAGGAGCAGGCTGTGTGAGGCTCGGAAACGCCACTGGCGCCTTCCTGGCTTCAGCTCTACCCCTGCCTTGCCTTTGCACTTAGGTCCCAAGCGTCCTTGAGGAGGGCTTAGGGGCTGGTGGGTTGCACACTGCCAAGGGCTCCAGCAGTGAAAGCTCTGTCAGAGGGAAGCGAAGGGCAACAGCAGGGCTCCTTCAGCGGTTCCTTGGCCGCCCAGACAAAGCTCCGCACGGAGAGCACCAGGTTCCAAGGGCCCCTGGCTGGGTTTTGCATCCCACACTCCCAGAGGCTGACTCCGTGGGTGCCTAGAAAGTGTGTGAGAGACGTAGGTTCCCTAGCACTCTCCTCCCCAGCAGAGACATGTGCAGGTGGTTGGGGCCTTATCCTGCGTGTCTGGGTTCCCGCCCACAGCCTCAACTCAGGGGAAGCAGCCCCTGAGGCAAGACCTGCTGGAGGAGCCCTGCGCGCCCGCCTGATAGGCGAGAGCACAGCCAGCAGTGTAGCGAGCCTCCTCGGGAGAAGAGGAGGCAGCCGAGCCCAGTCAAGAGGAAAGCCCTGCTTGCACGGAGCTAAGTGGGCCTCCAGTACGGCAGAGCTCTAGCTCTGCTCAGAGCCCCGATCTGGCAGAGTTTCTGGCGCGAGGCTGCTCGGCCGGGGGCTCGCCTTGCCCAGACTTGCCTTGCTTTTAGGCTCCCTCCCAGGAAGGAGCTGTCTGAGCGAGCCTGGGAGACGCCACTGGTGCCTTCCTTGCCTCAGCTCCAATCCTGCCTTGCCTTTGCACATAGGTGCCAGGCGTGGTTGGGGAGGGCTTAGGGGGTGGTGGGTTGCACACTGCCAAGGGCTTCAGCAGTGAGAGCTCTGTCAGAGGGAAGGGAAGGGCAACTGCAGGGCTCCTCCAGCGGTTTCTGGCCGCCTAGAATCAGCGCCGCACCGAGAGCACCAGGCTCCCAGGGCCCCTGGCTGGGGTTTTCAGCCCCGCACACACGGAGGCTGATTCCTTGGGTGCCCAGAAAGTGTATGACAGACGTAGGTTCCCTAGCACTCTCCTCCCCAGCAGAGACATGTGCAGGTGGTTGGGGCCTGATCCTGCGTGTCTGGGTTCCTGCCCACAGCCCCAACTCAGGGGAAGCAGCCCCTGAGGCAAGACCTGCTGGAGGAGCCCTGCGCCCCCGCCTGATAGGCGAGTGCACAGCCAGCAGGGAAGCGAGCCTCCTCGGGGGAAGAGGAGGCAGCCCAGCCCCGTCAAGTTGAAAGCCCTGCTTGCACGGAGCTAAGTGCGCCTCCAGTACGGCAGAGCTCTAGCTCTGCTCAGAGCCCGATCTGGCAGAGTTCCTGGCGCGAGGCTGCTCTGCCGGGGGCTAGCCTTGCCCAGACTTGCCTTGCTTTTAGGCTGCCTCTCCAGGAAGGAGCAGGCAGCAGGAGCCTGGGACGCCACTGGCGCCTTTCTTGCCTCAGCTCCAATCCTGCCTTGCCTTTGCACTTAGGTCCCAGTCCTCCTTAAGGAGAGCTTAGGGGGCTGGTGGGTTGCACACTGCCAAGGGCTCCAGCAGTGAGAATTCTGTCAGAGGGAAGGAAGGGCAACTGCAGGGCTCCTCCAGCGGTTGCTTGGCCGCCCAGATTCAGCCGCCACACGGAGAGCACCAGGCTCCCCAGGGCCCCTGGCTGGGTTTTCAGCCCCGCACACACGGAGGCTGATTCCTTGGGTGCCCAGAAAGTGTATGACAGACGTAGGTTCCCTAGCACTCTCCTCCCCAGCAGAGACATGTGCAGGTGGTTGGGGCCTGATCCTGCGTGTCTGGGTTCCTGCCCACAGCCCCAACTCAGGGGAAGCAGCCCCTGAGGCAAGACCTGCTGGAGGAGCCCTGCGCCCCCGCCTGATAGGCGAGTGCACAGCCAGCAGGGAAGCGAGCCTCCTCGGGGAAGAGGAGGCAGCAAGCCCCGTCAAGCTGAAATCCCTGCTTACACGAGCTAAGTGCGCCTCCAGTACGGCAGATCTCTAGCTCTGTTCAGAGGCCCGATCTGGCAGAGTCCTGGCACCAAGATGCTCTGCCATAGGCGAGCCTTGCCAGACTTGCCTTGCTTTAAGGCTCCTCCCCAGGAAGGAGCAGGCTGTTGAGGCCGGAACGCCACTGGCGCCTTCCTGCCTTCAGCTCTATCCTGCCTTGCCTTTGCACTTAGGTCCCAAGCGTCCTTGAGGAGGGCTTAGGGGCTGGTGGGTTGCACACTGCCAAGGGCTCCAGCAGTGAAGCTCTGTCAGAGGGAAGGGAAGGGCAACTGCAGGGCTCCTCCAGCGGTTCTTGGCCGCCCAGACAAAGCTCCGCACGGAGAGCACCAGGCTCCAAGGGCCCCTGGCTGGGTTTTCAGCCCCACACACGGAGGCTGATTCCTTGGGTGCCCAGAAAGTGTATGACAGACGTAGGTTCCCTAGCACTCTCCTCCCCAGCAGAGACATGTGCAGGTGTTTGGGGCCTGATCCTGCGTGTCTGGGTTCCTGCCCACAGCCCCAACTCAGGGGAAGCAGCCCCTGAGGCAAGACCTGCTGGAGGAGCCCTGCGCCCCCGCCTGATAGGCGAGAGCACAGCCAGCAGGAAGCGAGCCTCCTCGGGAGAAGAGGAGGCAGCCAGCCCAGTCAAGGAAAGCCCTGCTTGCACGGAGCTAAGTGCGCCTCCAGTACGGCAGAGCTCTAGCTCTGCTCAGAGCCCCGATCTGGCAGAGTTTCTGGCGCGAGGCTGCTCTGGGGGGCTAGCCTTGCCCAGACTTGCCTTGCTTTTAGGCTCCCTCCCAGGAAGGAGCAGGCTGAGCGAGCCTGGGAGACGCCACTGGCGCCTTCCTTGCCTCAGCTCCAATCCTGCCTTGCCTTTGCACTTAGGTCCCAGGCGTCCTTGGGGAGGGCTTAGGGGGTGGTGGGTTGCACACTGCCAAGGGCTCCAGCAGTGAGAGCTCTGTCAGAGGGAAGGGAAGGGCAACTGCAGGGCTCCTCCAGCGGTTTCTGGCCGCCCAGAATCAGCGCCGCACGGAGAGCACCAGGCTCCCAGGGCCCCTGGCTGGGTTTTCAGCCCCCACACACGGAGGCTGATTCCTTGGGTGCCCAGAAAGTGTATGACAGACGTAGGTTCCCTAGCACTCTCCTCCCCAGCAGAGACATGTGCAGGTGTTTGGGGCCTGATCCTGCGTGTCTGGGTTCCTGCCCACAGCCCCAACTCAGGGGAAGCAGCCCCTGAGGCAAGACCTGCTGGAGGAGCCCTGCGCCCCCGCCTGATAGGCGAGTGCACAGCCAGCAGGAAGCGAGCCTCCTCGGGGGAAGAGGAGGCAGCAAGTCCCCGTCAAGCTGAAATCCCTGCTTCACGAAGCTAAGTGCGACTCCAGTACGGCAGATCTCTAGCTCTGTTCAGAGGCCCGATCTGGCAGAGTTCCTGGCACCAAGATGCTCTGCCATAGGCGAGCCTTGCGCAGACTTGCCTTGCTTTTAAGGCTCCCTCCCCAGGAAGGAGCAGGCTGTGTGAGGCTCGGAAACGCCACTGGCGCCTTCCTGGCTTCAGCTCTACCCCTGCCTTGCCTTTGCACTTAGGTCCAAGCGTCCTTGAGGAGGGCTTAGGGGCTGGTGGGTTGCACACTGCCAAGGGCTCCAGCAGTGAAAGCTCTGTCAGAGGGAAGCGAAGGGCAACAGCAGGGCTCCTTCAGCGGTTCCTTGGCCGCCCAGACAAAGCTCCGCACGGAGAGCACCAGGTTCCAAGGGCCCCTGGCTGGGTTTTGCATCCCCACACTCCCAGAGGCTGACTCCGTGGGTGCCTAGAAAGTGTGTGAGAGACGTAGGTTCCCTAGCACTCTCCTCCCCAGCAGAGACATGTGCAGGTGGTTGGGGCCTGTGTGTCTGGGTTCCCGCCCACCCTCAACTCAGGGGAAGCAGCCCCTGAGGCAAGACCTGCTGGAGGAGCCCTGCGCGCCCGCCTGATAGGCGAGAGCACAGCCAGCAGTGTAGCGAGCCTCCTCGGGAGAAGAGGAGGCAGCCGAGCCCAGTCAAGAGGAAAGCCCTGCTTGCACGGAGCTAAGTGGGCCTCCAGTACGGCAGAGCTCTAGCTCTGCTCAGAGCCCCGATCTGGCAGAGTTTCTGGCGCGAGGCTGCTCGGCCGGGGGGCTCGCCTTGCCCAGACTTGCCTTGCTTTTAGGCTCCCTCCCCAGGAAGGAGCTGTCTGAGCGAGCCTGGGAGACGCCACTGGTGCCTTCCTTGCCTCAGCTCCAATCCTGCCTTGCCTTTGCACATAGGTGCCAGGCGTGGTTGGGGAGGGCTTAGGGGTGGTGGGTTGCACACTGCCAAGGGCTTCAGCAGTGAGAGCTCTGTCAGAGGGAAGGGAAGGGCAACTGCAGGGCTCCTCCAGCGGTTTCTAGGCCGCCTAGAATCAGCGCCGCACCGAGAGCACCAGGCTCCCAGGGCCCCTGGCTGGGGTTTTCAGCCCCGCACACACGGAGGCTGATTCCTTGGGTGCCCAGAAAGTGTATGACAGACGTAGGTTCCCTAGCACTCTCCTCCCCAGCAGAGACATGTGCAGGTGTTTGGGGCCTGATCCTGCGTGTCTGGGTTCCTGCCCACAGCCCCAACTCAGGGGAAGCAGCCCCTGAGGCAAGACCTGCTGGAGGAGCCCTGCGCCCCCGCCTGATAGGCGAGTGCACAGCCAGCAGGGAAGCGAGCCTCCTCGGGGGGAAGAGGAGGCAGCCCAGCCCCGTCAAGTTGAAAGCCCTGCTTGCACGGAGCTAAGTGCGCCTCCAGTACGGCAGAGCTCTAGCTCTGCTCAGAGCCCCGATCTGGCAGAGTTCCTGGCGCGAGGCTGCTCTGCCGGGGGCTAGCCTTGCCCAGACTTGCCTTGCTTTTAGGCTGCCTCTCCAGGAAGGAGCAGGCAGCAGGAGCCTGGGAGTCGCCACTGGCGCCTTTCTTGCCTCAGCTCCAATCCTGCCTTGCCTTTGCACTTAGGTCCCAGTCCTCCTTAAGGAGAGCTTAGGGGCTGGTGGGTTGCACACTGCCAAGGGCTCCAGCAGTGAGAATTCTGTCAGAGGGAAGGGAAGGGCAACTGCAGGGCTCCTCCAGCGGTTGCTTGGCCGCCCAGATTCAGCGCCACACGGAGAGCACCAGGCTCCCAGGCCCCTGGCTGGGGTTTTCAGCCCCGCACACACGGAGGCTGATTCCTTGGGTGCCCAGAAAGTGTATGACAGACGTAGGTTCCCTAGCACTCTCCTCCCCAGCAGAGACATGTGCAGGTGTTTGGGGCCTGATCCTGCGGTCTGGGTTCCTGCCCACAGCCCCAACTCAGGGGAAGCAGCCCCTGAGGCAAGACCTGCTGGAGGAGCCCTGCGCCCCCGCCTGATAGGCGAGTGCACAGCCAGCAGGGAAGCGAGCCTCCTCGGGGGAAGAGGAGGCAGCAAGTCCCCGTCAAGCTGAAATCCCTGCTTACACGAAGCTAAGTGCGACTCCAGTACGGCAGATCTCTAGCTCTGTTCAGAGGCCCGATCTGGCAGAGTTCCTGGCACCAAGATGCTCTGCCATAGGCGAGCCTTGCGCAGACTTGCCTTGCTTTAAGGCTCCCTCCCCAGGAAGGAGCAGGCTGTGTGAGGCTCGGAAACGCCACTGGCGCCTTCCTGGCTTCAGCTCTACCCCTGCCTTGCCTTTGCACTTAGGTCCAAGCGTCCTTGAGGAGGGCTTAGGGGCTGGTGGGTTGCACACTGCCAAGGGCTCCAGCAGTGAAAGCTCTGTCAGAGGGAAGCGAAGGGCAACAGCAGGGCTCCTTCAGCGGTTCCTTGGCCGCCCAGACAAAGCTCCGCACGGAGAGCACCAGGTTCCAAGGGCCCCTGGCTGGGTTTTGCATCCCCACACTCCCAGAGGCTGACTCCGTGGGTGCCTAGAAAGTGTGTGAGAGACGTAGGTTCCCTAGCACTCTCCTCCCCAGCAGAGACATGTGCAGGTGGTTGGGGCCTTATCCTGCGTGTCTGGGTTCCCGCCCACAGCCTCAACTCAGGGGAAGCAGCCCCTGAGGCAAGACCTGCTGGAGGAGCCCTGCGCGCCCGCCTGATAGGCGAGAGCACAGCCAGCAGTGTAGCGAGCCTCCTCGGGAGAAGAGGAGGCAGCCGAGCCCAGTCAAGAGGAAAGCCCTGCTTGCACGGAGCTAAGTGGGCCTCCAGTACGGCAGAGCTCTAGCTCTGCTCAGAGCCCCGATCTGGCAGAGTTTTCTGGCGCGAGGCTGCTCGGCCGGGGGCTCGCCTTGCCCAGACTTGCCTTGCTTTTAGGCTCCCTCCCAGGAAGGAGCTGCTGAGGCGAGCCTGGGAGACGCCACTGGTGCCTTCCTTGCCTCAGCTCCAATCCTGCCTTGCCTTTGCACATAGGTGCCAGCGTCGTTGGGAGAGCTTAGGGGGTGGTGGGTTGCACACTGCCAAGGGCTCCAGCAGTGAGAGCTCTGTCAGAGGGAAGGGAAGGGCAACTGCAGGGCTCCTCCAGCGGTTTCTGGCCGCCCAATTCAGCGCCACACGGAGAGCACCAGGCTCCCAGGCCCCTGGCTGGGGTTTTCAGCCCCGCACACACGGAGGCTGATTCCTTGGGTGCCCAGAAAGTGTATGACAGACGTAGGTTCCCTAGCACTCTCCTCCCCAGCAGAGACATGTGCAGGTGTTTGGGGCCTGATCCTGCG
>NW_017197836.1:0-7912 GCF_001704415.2 Capra hircus
GTCGAGACGCCTCAGCGGAAATGGGCCTCATCTCCCTGGAGGGAGAACCTCCTGGATTTTTTTGCGGCAGGTGCTCTCGCTTACGACGGGGACCTCAGGGACCCGCTCTGGTGGCCTCAGGAAAGGCCAGTCCCCATGCGAGTTGCTCGGGGGCCTCTCGGATTCCTCTCCCGTCCATGCCAGGGCCTAAGACCTTGTGTTGAGTCGGTGCCTACCGGGGTCCAGCCCCGGTGGATCCAGGAAATTCGAAGGGTGGACGGCGTTGGCGTGGAAAGACTTGTTTTTTATTAATGTAAGATTAGATTAAGAAACTATAGTGTAGTAAGAAGATTAAATGGAGGAAGGGCTGAATAGCTTGGTTTACGCGGAAGGCCAATAAAATTCCAGACAAGGAATTTGCACCATCTACGTTGGGCCACCGGCGCCCGCTTGAATATCTAAGGGTGCCTCGCCTTAAGCTCCCTTTCGTGTGGGTCTTAACAGCCGGGGCAAGTAAGTAGACCTGGCGAGCCTCCGGGCCCCAGATGGAGATTCAGCCTGAAGTTAAAGTAAAGAGCAGAGAGAGGGAACGGGCGAGAAGAAGAGAGAGAGAGAGACATGGGGGAGCCAGAGTCCCAAGAAACCAGGCCGAGAGACTAGTTCGAGAAACTGGCCCCCATCCTTTATTGTTCAGAAGGCCTTTTATACTTTTGATAAAACACGGAGATCAATGGGTAACACAAAATTATGTAGCGTTCGCAACCCAGATTCTTTCCGTATATCATTTTGTATACAAAAGGTCTCAGGTGATTTACATTATCTTTTGGCCAAGAGGCTTGTTAACACTTTTTGGCTCTCTTCCTTAATGAATGTTAATTTTGTTTCCCCTGAAGTTTTTTTTTTTTAATCTGCATCTCCTTAAAGCATTAAAGTTACATCTCTATAGAACAAAGGTGCAGTGGGATATAACAAAGAAGGTACTTAACTCAAAGATCTAATGTTGCTAATACCAGGTCTACTACTTGTTTTTCTATATACCAACTATATCTAAAAATAAAGGATATGAAAATTTGGCAGCAAGCATTGACCCAAAAAATGAAACCTTTAATCAGTCCTATTCTAAAGATTTTGACTCCTCGGAAGCTGCTACATTCCTAGGATATTTTAAGCTTCCTGTGACTCCTGCGGTCAGGAGGCCTCAAACAATCACATGCGCAGTTGTACGAGTCCTGCAGGCAGGCTAGACAGCCATCGGAGGGGTTTTTGGATTGAAACACTCTTTCAAATGCAGAAGACTAAAGCCCTGAATTGACTTTTTCCAGAAAATGTCAGAAGAGTGGAAAAGCAGAGCACAAAAGCCGGCAGATTTTTGTTGAGGTACGTGCTTAGGAATTTGCAGAGGGGTCCCTGAAGTCTGAGCACGCCTTGCGTATGTCAGCTTCATTCCTCATGACCTTGTCACGGGCGGGATTCCTCACACTGGCTCCCAGCAGGTGCCGGAACCTGAGGATTCCTCTCCAGTGCTGACATGGATCTTGGGTACTTCTGGAGTCTCCCCAGGGGAGTCAGTCCTCGTCTCGAGTGGGGGCATGAACGTGCGCTTTCCTCTCGAGCTGTAGCAGCAGAGTCACGATTCCCTTCGCGTGGATCAAGAGATCTGTGGCTTTACCTCGAGGCTTTCCCACGAGGCTTTCCCACGAGGCTTTCCCACAGGGCTGTCCAACGTGCCACCGTGGTGTGAGTCGATCCTCGGCTTGAAGGTCGAGGCAGTGCAGGGAAAACAGGTTTCCCTGGAATGGACTGAGATATCTGGGGGACTCTGGGAATGGTGGCACGACCCTGGAGTTCCTCTCCCCTCTCCGGTGGAGAGCGACTCCTCTTGAGATGTGACGGGAACGCCGGGAATTCTTTCCCGACCACGTAGGGAAAGGATCCCTCCTCTCGAGCTAGGAGGCGGAAACGGGGCTCCTCTGGGATGTGGCGGGACTCTTGTGCTTCCTCTCGAGTGGAGACGGGTATGTCGGGGAACTTCTTGAGTTGCAGCAAGGGTGTGAAGGACCCTTTGGAAGTTCCAGAGGTTAGGTGTGTTTAGACTCGAGACGCCTCAGCGAAAATGGGCCTCATCTCGCCTGGAGGGGAGAACCTCCTGTATTATCTCGAGTTGCAGCAGGTGCTCTCGACATAGGACGGGGAACTCAGGGACCCGCTCTGGTGGCCTCAGGAAAGGCCAGACCCATGCGAGTTGCTCTGTGGCCTCTCGGGATTCCTCTCCCGTCGATGCCGTGGCCAAGGCCTTGTGTGGAGTCGGTTCCGGAACCTGAGGATTTCTCTCCAGTGCTGACATGGATCTTGGGGTACTTCTGGAGTCTCCCCAAGGGAGTCAGTCCTCGTCTCGAGGGGAGGCATGCACGTGCGCTTTCCTCCCGAGCTGTACAGCAGTGTCGCGCTCCCTTCGCGTGTATCAAGGGATCTGTGGCTTTCCCTCGAGGCTTTCCCACGAGGCTTTCCCACAGGTCTGTCCCACATGCTACAGTGGTGAGAGTCGATCCTCGGCTTGAAAGTCGAGGCAGTGCAGGGAAAACAGGTTTCCCTGGAATGGACTGAGACATCTGGGGGACTCTGGGAATGGTGGCACAACCCTGGAGTTCCTCTCGCCTTTCTTGTGGAGAGCGCCTCCTCTTGAAATGCGACGGGAATGCTGGGAATAAATGACCGACCACGCAGGGAAAGGATCCCTCCTCCCGAGCTAGGAGGCGGAAATGGGGCTCCTCTGGATGTGGGCGGACTCTCGTGCTTCCTTTCGAGTGGAGACAGGTATGTCCGGGAACTTCTTGAGTTGCAGCAAGGGTGTGAAGAACACTTTGGAAGTTCCAGAGGTTAGGTGTGATTAGCTTGGAGACGCCTCAGCGGAAATGGGCCTCATCTCGCCTGGAGGGGAGAACCTCCTGGATTTTCTCGAGTTGCGGCAGGTGCTATCGACTTACGTCGGGGACCTCAGGGACCCGCTCTGGTGGCCTCAGGAAAGGCCAGTCCCCTTGCGAGTTGCTCGGGGCCCTCTCGGGATTCCTCTCCCATCGATGCCGGGGCCTAAGACCTTGTGTGGAGTCGGTGCCGGAAACTGAGGATTCCTCTCCAGTGCTGAAATGGATCATGGTGTACTTCTGGAGTCTCCGCAAGGCAGTCAGTCCTCGTCTCGTGTGGGGGCATGCACGTGCGCTTTCCTCCCGAGCTGTAGCAGGAGTGTCATATTTCCCGTCGAGTCGATCAAGGGATCAGTGGCTTTCCCTCGAGGCTTTCCGGGCTTTCCCACAGGGCTGTCCCACGTGCCACCGTGGTGTGAGTCGATCCTCAGCTTGAAAGTCGAGGCAGTGCAGGGAAAACAGGTTTCCCTGGAATGGACTGAGACATCTGGGGGACTCTGGGAATGGTGGCACGAACCTGGAGTTCCTCTCGCCTTTCCTGTGGAGAGCGCCTCCTCTTGAGATGCGACGGGAACGCCGGGAATTCTTACCCGACCACGCAGGGAAAGGATCCCTCGTCTCAAGCCAGGAGGCGGAAACGGGGCTCCTCTGGATGTGGGCGGGACTCTAGTGCTTCTTCTTTGTGTGGAGACTGGTATATCGGGGAACTTCTTGAGTTGCAGCAAGGGTGTGAAGAACCCTGTGGAAGTTCCAGAGGTTAGGTGTGATTAGCCTGGAGACGCCTCAGCGGAAATGGGCCTCAACTCGCCGGGAGGGAGAACCTCCTGGATTTTCTCGAGTTGCAGCAGGTGCTCTAGTCTTACGACGGGGACCTCAGGGACTCGCTCTGGTGGCCTTAGGAAAGGCCATTCCCCATGGGAGTTGCTCGGGGGCCTCTCGGGATTCCTCTCCCGTCGATGCCGGGGCCCTAAGACCTTGTGTGGAGTGGGTGCTGGAACCTGAGGATTCCTGTCCAGTGCTGACATGGATCTTGGGGTACTTCTGGAGTCTCCCCAGTGGAGTCAGCCTCGTCTCGAGTGGGGGAATGCACGTGCGCTTTCCTCCCGAGCTGTAGCAGCAGTGTCGCGCTTCCATTCGCGAGGATCAAGGGAACTGTCGCTTTCCCTCGAGGCTTTCCCAGGAGGCTTTCCCACAAGGCTGTCCCACGTGCCACCGTGGTGTGAGTCGATCCTGGGCTTGAAAGTCGAGGCAGTGCAGGGAAAACAGGTTTCCCTGGAATGGACTGAGACATCTGGGGGACTTTGGGAATGGTGGCACGACCTCGAGTTCCTCTCGCCTTTCCTGTAGAGAGTTCCTCCTCTTGAGATGCCACGGAAACGCCGGGAAATCTTTCCCGAGCACGCATGGAAAGGATCCCTCCTCTCGAGCTAGGAGGCAGAAACGGGGCTCCTCTGGATGTGGGCTAGACTCTCGTGCTTCCTCTCGAGTGGAGACGGTATGTCGGGGATCTTCTTGAGTTGCAGCAAGGGTGTGAAGGACCCTTTGGAAGTTCCAGAATTTAGGTGTGATTAGCCTCGAGACGCCTCAGCGGAAATGGGCCTCATCTCGCCTGGAGAGGAGAACCTCCTGGATTTTCTAGAGTTGCGGCAGGTGCTCGACTTACGACGGGGACCTCAGGGACCCGCTCTGGTGCCTCAGGAAAGGCCATTCCCCATGCGAGTTGTCCGGGGGGCCTCTCGGGATTCCTCTCCCGTCGATGCCGGGGCCTAAGTCCTTGTGTGGAGTCAGTGCCGGAACGTGAGGATTCCTCTCCAGTGCTGACATGGATCTTGGGGTACTTCTGGAGTCTCCCCAGTGGAGTCAGTCCTCGTCTCGAAGGGAGGCATGCACGTGCGCTTTCCTCCCAGCTTTTGCAGCAGTGTCACGCTTCCCTTTGCTTGGATCAAGGGATCTGTGGCTTTTCCTCGAGGATTTCCCGCAGGGCTTTCCCACAGGCTCTCCCACGTGCCACCGCGGTTTGAGTCGATCCTCGGCTTGAAAGTCGAGGAGTGCAGGGAAACAGGTTTCCCTGGAATGGACTGAGACATCTGGGGGACTCTGGGAATGGTGGCACGACCCTGGAGTCCTCTCGCCTTTCCTGTGAAGAGCGCCTCCCCTTGAATGCGATGGGAATGACGGGAATTCTTTCCCGAGCACGAAGGGAAAGGATCCCTCCTCTCGAGCTAGGAGGCGGAAATGGGGCTCCTCTGGATGTGGGCGGGACTCTCGTGCTTCCTTTCGAGTGGAGACAGGTATGTCCGGGAACTTCTAGAGTTGCAGCAAGGGTGTGAAGAACACTTTGGAAGTTCCAGAGGTTAGGTGTGATTAGCTTGGAGACGCCTCAGCGGAAATGGGCCTCATCTCGCCTGGAGGGGAGAACCTCCTGGATTTTCTCGAGTTGCGGCAGGTGCTATCGACTTACGTCGGGGACCTCAGGGACCCGCTCTGGTGGCCTCAGGAAAGGCCAGTCCCCTTGCGAGTTGCTCGGGGCCTCTCGGATTCCTCTCCCATCGATGCCGGGGCCTAAGACCTTGTGTGGAGTCGGTGCCGGAAACTGAGGATTCCTCTCCAGTGCTGAAATGGATCATGGTGTACTTCTGGAGTCTCCGCAAGGCAGTCAGTCCTCGTCTCGTGTGGGGGCATGCACGTGCGCTTTCCTCCCGAGCTGTAGCAGGAGTGTCATATTTCCCGTCGAGTCGATCAAGGGATCAGTGGCTTTCCCTCGAGGCTTTCCCACAGGGCTTTCCCACAGGGCTGTCCCACGTGCCACCGTGGTGTGAGTCGATCCTCAGCTTGAAAGTCGAGGCAGTGCAGGGAAAACAGGTTTCCCTGGAATGGACTGAGACATCTGGGGGACTCTGGGAATGGTGGCACGACCCTGGAGTTCCTCTCGCCTTTCCTGTGGAGAGCGCCTCCTCTTGAGATGCGACGGGAACGCCGGGAATTCTTACCCGACACGCAGGGAAAGGATCCCTCCTCTCAGCCAGGAGGCGGAAACGGGGCTCCTCTGGATGTGGGCGGGACTCTAGTGCTTCTTCTTGTGTGGAGACTGGTATATCGGGGAACTTCTTGAGTTGCAGCAAGGGTGTGAAGAACCCTGTGGAAGTTCCAGAGGTTAGGTGTGATTAGCCTGGAGACGCCTCAGCGGAAATGGGCCTCAACTCGCCGGAGGGGAGAACCTCCTGGATTTTCTCGAGTTGCAGCAGGTGCTCTAGTCTTACGACGGGACCTCAGGGACCGCTCTGGTGGCCTCAGGAAAGGCCATTCCCCATGCGAGTTGCTCGGGGCCTCTCGGGATTCCTCTCCCGTCGATGCCGGGGCCTAAGACCTTGTGTGGAGTGGGTGCTGGAACCTGAGGATTCCTGTCCAGTGCTGACATGGATCTTGGGGTACTTCTGGAGTCTCCCCAGTGGAGTCAGCCCTCGTCTCGAGTGGGGAATGCACGTGCGCTTTCCTCCCGAGCTGTAGCAGCAGTGTCGCGCTTCCATTCGCGAGGATCAAGGGAACTGTCGCTTTCCCTCGAGGCTTTCCCAGGAGGCTTTCCACAAGGCTGTCCACGTGCCACCGTGGTGTGAGTCGATCCTGGGCTTGAAAGTCGAGGCAGTGCAGGGAAAACAGGTTTCCCTGGAATGGACTGAGACATCTGGGGACTTTGGGAATGGTGGCACGACCCTCGAGTTCCTCTCGCCTTTCCTGTAGAGAGTTCCTCCTCTTGAGATGCCACGGAAACGCGGGAAATCTTTCCCGAGCACGCATGGAAAGGATCCCTCCTCTCGAGCTAGGAGGCAGAAACGGGGCTCCTCTGGATGTGGGCTGGACTCTCGTGCTTCTCTCGAGTGGAGACGGTATGTCGGGGATCTTCTTGAGTTGCAGCAAGGGTGTGAAGGACCCTTTGGAAGTTCCAGAATTTAGGTGTGATTAGCCTCGAGACGCCTCAGCGGAAATGGCCCTCATCTCGCCTGGAGAGGAGAACCTCCTGGATTTTCTAGAGTTGCGGCAGGTGCTCTCGACTTTACGACGGGGACCTCAGGGACCGCTCTGGTGGCCTCAGGAAAGGCCATTCCCCATGCGAGTTGCTCGGGGGCCTCTCGGGATTCCTCTCCGTCGATGCCGGGGCCTAAGTCCTTGTGTGGAGTCAGTGCGGAACCTGAGGATTCCTCTCCAGTGCTGACATGGATCTTGGGGTACTTCTGGAGTCTCCCCAGTGGAGTCAGTCCTCGTCTCGAGGGGGATGCACGTGCGCTTTCCTCCCAGCTGTTGCAGCAGTGTCACGCTTCCTTTGCTTGGATCAAGGGATCTGTGGCTTTTCCTCGAGGATTTCCCGCAGGCTTTCCCACAGGGCTGTCCCACGTGCCACCGTGGTTTGAGTCGATCTCGGCTTGAAAGTCGAGGCAGTGCAGGGAAAACAGGTTTCCCTGGAATGGACTGAGACATCTGGGACTCTGGGAATGGTGGCACGACCCTGGAGTCCCTCTCGCCTTTCCTGTAAGAGCGCCTCCCCTTGAGATGCGACGGGAAAGGGAATTCTTTCCCGAGCACGAAGGAAAGGATCCCTCCTCTCGAGCTAGGAGGCGGAAACGGGGCTCCTCTGGATGTGGGCGGGACTCTCGTGCTTCCTTCGAGTGAGACAGGTATTCGGGAACTTCTAGAGTTGCAGCAAGGGTGTGAAGAACCTTTGGAAGTTCCAGAGGTTAGGTGTGATTAGCTTCGAGACGCCTCAGCGGAAATGGCCTCATCTCGCCTGGAGGGAGAACCTCCTGGATTTTCTCGAGTTGCGGCAGGTGCTATCGACTTACGTAGGGGACCTCAGGGACCGCTCTGGTGGCCTCAGGAAAGGCCAGTCCGCCCTTGCGAGTTGCTCGGGGCCCTCTCGGGATTCCCTCCCCATCGATGCCGGGCCTAAGACCTTGTGTGGAGTCGGTGCCGGAAACTGAGGATTCCTCTCCAGTGCTGAAATGGATCATGGTACTTCT
>NW_017197837.1:0-19896 GCF_001704415.2 Capra hircus
GTGTTTCCGCTCTAAGCTCGATAAGGAGGCGATCCTTTCCTGGCGTATGTTCGCGAAAAGAAATTCCCGGCGTTCCCGTCGCATCTCAAGAGGAGGCCCTCTCCACAGGAAGGGCAGAGAGGATTATCCAGGGTTCGTGGCACGATTCGCTGCGCTCCCCAGATGTCTCAGTACAATTCCCAGGGAAAACTGTTATCCCTACACCGTGCCTCACTTTTCAAGCCTGGATCGATCCACACCACCGTCGGCACGTGAGGACAGCCCCTGTGGCCCGAAAGCCTCCTTGGGAAAGCCTCTTGGGAAAGCCTCGTCGGGAGGAAAAGCTTCGAGGAATAGACCAAAGATCCCTTGATCCAACGCCGACCGGAATCGTGAATGACACTGCTGCTACAGCTCGGAGAGGAAAAGCGCACATGCATTGCCGACCGAGACGTCGGACTGACTCCCCTGCGGCGAGACTCACAGAAGTTACCGCAAGATCCATTTGACCGAAATGGAGAGGAATTCCTCAGGTTTGCTCGGCATCCGACCACACAAAGGATCTTAGGCCCGCTCACGGACGACAGGCAGAAAATCCGCGATGAGGCCCCGAGCATCACTATGGGGGACTGCCTTTACTTTGAAGGCCACAGAGAGCGGTCCATGAGGCGTCCCCGTCGTTAAGTCGGAGAGCCACCTTGCCTCCACTCGAGAAATCCAGGAGGTTGCTCCTCTCCAGACGGAGAGAGGCCCATTTCCGCATGAGAGCGTCTCGAGCAAACACATCTAACTTCTCTGGAACTTCCAAGCGAGTACTTCACAACCTCTGTTGCATCTCAAAAAGTTCACCCGCACATACCTCCTCCCACTCGGAAGGAAGCCACAGGACGAGATTACGCCACATCCAGAGGAGCCCCGTTTCCTGCCTCCTAGTGCCGAGAGGAGGGATCCTTTTCCCTGCGTGCGAGTTCGGTGAAAAATTCCCGGCGTTCCCCGTGCATCCAAGAGGAGGCGCTCTTCCCAGGAAAGGTCGAGCAGCGAACTCCAGGGCCTCGTGCACCATTCCCAGGAGGTCCCCCAGATGTCTCAGTCCATTCCAGGGAAATGATTTTTCCATGCACTGCTCACTCTTTCCAAGCGAGGATCTCACTCACACCACTCGATGGCACGCTGGGACCCCTGTGGGAGAAAGCCTCGTGGGAAAGCCTGCGAACAGGAGCGAAAGCCAAGTATCCCTTGATCCACGCGAAGGGAAGCGTTACACTGCTGCTACAGCCTGCGGAGGAAGCCGCACGCTGCATGCACCCACTCGAGAGAGGACTGACTTCCTGGGAGACTCACAGAAGTACCCCAAGGCATCCACTGTCTGCACTGGAGAGGAATCCTCAGGTTCCAGCAACCGATCTCCACACAAGGCTTAGGGCGCCCGGGCATCGATGGAGAGGAATCCCGAGAAGCCCGAGTCAACTCGCAGGGCTGGACTTCCTGAGGCCACTTCGGAGAGCCACAGGGTCTGTGGTCCCATCGACAGTTCGCGAAGAGCACCTGCCCCAGACTCGAGAACAATCCAGGCATTCTCCCCTCCAGCGGATATGAGGGCCAGTTTTCCACTGAGGCGTCTCGGATGCTTGATCACACCTAACACTCTGGAACTTCTAAAGGTCCTTTCAACACCCTTGCTTGAACTCAAGAAGATTCCCCCGACATACCTTTCTCTTCGAGAGGGAAGCCACGAGAGTCCTCGCCCAACATCCAGGAATGCCAGTACGCATTCCGCCTCTATAGCTTCATGAGGAAGGACCTTTACCCTGCGTGCGCGGAAATAAATTGCCCGGCTTTCCCGTCACAGCTCAAAGAGCGGGACGCTCTCACAGCAGAAAGGCCGAGCAGGAACTCCATAGCGTTTCCTCCACCATTCGCCAGTAGTTCCACCCAGACTATGCAGTGTTCTCACGCCTCCATTCCAGTGCGAACCTTTTTCCATGCATGCCTTATGCTATCAAAACGCCTGTTGGAGTATAACTCACACACGTCGGTGTGCACGTTGATGTGGACGAGCCCATGTTGTGGTAAAGCTCTGGAAACCCTGGTTGCGAAATCACTCGCAAGGTAGAAAGCCGCAAAGATCCCTTGCATCCACACGGAACGGATCAAGCATAACCGCTCTGCTACCATCTAGTGAGGGGAAAGCGCACTGAGCATGCCCCCACTCGAGACCGAGGACTGACGTCGCCTGGGGAGACTCGAGAGATACCCCAAGATTCATGTCAGCACTGGTAGGGTATCCATCTTTTAGTGACACTTGAACTCCAGCACAAAGTTCTTTAGCCACGATCGATGATCCAAGGCCCACTGAGCAACTCGCGGTCTGCCATCTTATCCCCTGAGGCCGCACTTCAAGCTGAAAGGCCCTACGGCTCTTACAAGTGACGATCGTTTCAGCCAGAGCTGGGGGCTGAGTCCCTGATCAGAGAGCCTACCTGTCACCCCAAGGCCAGAGAAAATTCCAGGAGGTTCTTCCCCTACATGGCGAGATGATCCCATTGTCCACCTTGAGGCGTACTCTGATGCTGACACACCTAACCTTCGCTGGACTTCCAAAAGGGTCCTTCCACACCCTATTCGCTGTTAACCTCAAGAAGATCACCCGATCATACCCGTATCACAATCGAGGAGGAAACGACGCAGATCCCGCGCCACATCCAGAGGAGCGCCGTTTTTCGTACTCTCTAGCTCCGAGAGGAGGATCCATCTTCCCTGCGTTGCGGTCTGGAAAGAAATTCCCGCGTTTCTCGTCGGGAATCTCAGGAGAAGCTGCAACTCTCCACAGGTGAGACAAAGGCGGAGAAACTCCAGCCGTAGCCGATGCCAACCATTACCCAGCTCAGTCCCCCCAAGATGTCTCAGCTCCGATCTCCAGGGGAAAACCTGTTTTCCCTTCACTGCCTCGACTTTCAAAGCGGCCAGGATCGGACAACCGTGGCACGTGTGGGCACAGCCCTGTGAAAGTAAGACTCCGTGGGAAAAGCCTCCTGATAGAAAGCACTCGAGGCGAAAGCCCACAGATCCTCTTGCATCCACGCCGAAGGGAAACATGTGACCAACTGCTGCTTACAGCTCCGGAGCGGAAAGCGCACGTGCAAGGCCCCACACGAGATGAGGATTGACTCCCCTGTGCGGATCATCAACCTCGAAGACCCATAACTCCATGTCAGCCACTTGCGAGAGAAATCTTACAGGTCCACGGCGTGGACTCCACACAAATTCTTACGGCCCTCTCGGCATCGTAGGGAGAGGCAATCCTGAGAGGCCAATCCCGAGCAACTCGCAGGTGGGCGACTTGCTTTTCCTGAGGGCCACTCTGGAGCGGCTCCCTGAAGGTTCCAAAAGTACAGCTGCGAGTGAAGCACCCTTGCGAAACTCGAAGAAAATCCAGGAGTTCTCCCCTCCAGGCGAGCGTGAGGCTCATTTCTCCCAGAAGGCCGTCCTCGAGGCTTAATCACATCTAATCTATCTTGGAACTTTCCAAAGGGTCTTTTCACACCTCTTGCTGCAACTCAAATAAGTTCCCGACCATATACCCGTCTCTACTCCGAGAAGTAAGCACGAAGTTCCGCCCACATTCCAGAATAGCCCCTGTCCGCCTCCGTGGCCTCCAGAGGAGGGATCCTTCCCTGCCTGCGTCGCGGATAGAATTCCCGGCGTTCCCGTCAGCATCTCAATGAGGAGCGCTCTCCACAGGAAAGGCGAGAGGACCCAGGGTCGTGGCCCCATTCCAGAGTCCCCCAATATGTGTCCTCAGTTCCAATTCCAGGGGAAACGCTGTTTTTCTCCTCGCACTGGTCCCGACTTTTCAAGCGTGAGGAAGACGACTTACACCACGGTGGCACGTTGGAACCAGCCCTGTGGGTAAAAAGCCTCGTGGAAGGCGTGTGAGCCTCTGTGGGAATAGACCTCGAGGGAAAGCCCCGTGATCCCTTGATCACGCGAGAGAAAGCGTGACAACTGCCTGCTAAGCCTGATATGAGGAGCGCACGGTGACATGCGCCACCACTCGTAAGACGGAGAGACCTGACTCCACTGGGGAGACTTTCAGAAGTACCCCAGATCCATGTCAGCACTGGAGAGACATGCCAGGTTCGGGCATCCACTCTAACACAAGATCTTAGGCCCCGCATAAGACGGAGAGAGGATACCGAGGCACGGCACTTCGAGCACTCGCGATGGCGACGGGCCTTTCCTTGAGGGCAACCAGAGGCGGGTCCCTTGAGGCTCCCCGTCGTAATGTCGATGAGCCACCTGCCGCGACAACTCTGAGAAAATTCACGGAGTTTCTCACCTCTCCAGGCAGATGAGGCCCATTTCCCTGAGGCCGTCTCGGGCTATCACACCTAACCTCTGGAACTTCAAAGCGGTCCTTCACACCCTTGCTGCACTCAAGAAGTTCCCCGAATACCCGTCCCGACTCGAAGAGGAAGTCACGCAAGTCGCCCACATCCAGAGGAGCCCCGTTTCCGCTCCTAGCTTGAGAGAGAGGGATCTTTCCCTGCGTCGTTCGGGAAAGAATTCCCGGCTTCCCTTCGCATTTCTCAAGCAGGAGGCACTCCTCCACAGGAAAGGCTGAGAGGAACTCTAGGGTCGTGCCACCATTTCCCATGAGACAACCAGATATCTCCGAACCTTCCAGGGCAAACCTCTCTTTCCCTGCACGCCACGGACTTTCAAAAGGCCGCAGGATCGACTCACACCACGGTGATGACACGTGGCGAAGCCCTGGTGGGAAAGGCCTCTGTGGGAAAGCCTTCTTGGGAAAGCCTTGCGTGGGGAAAGCTTCGAGTGGAAAGCCAACAGATCCTTGTCCAAGCGAAGGAATCGTGACACTTGCTGCTACAGCTCCGGGAGGAAAGCGTACAGTGCATGCCCGCGACTCTGATAACTGACTTCCCCTGGGGCAGAGCTCCAGAAGTACCGCCAAGATTCCATGACGCACTGCGAGATGAATCCTCAGGGGTTCACCGAATCAAGCCACTCGACCAATAAGCGACTTAGGACCCCAGGCTCGACAGGCAGGAGGAAGTCCCGTGAGTCCTTCCCAGAGCGAACTCACAAGGGACTGCTTTCTTGAAGCCACTAAGAGCGGGTCATCTGAGGTCTCCCGTCGTCAAGTCGAGTAGGTACTGCCAGCACTCGTAAAAGTCCAGGAAGGTTCTCCCCTGCAGGCCGAGATGGGCCCGTTCTCCCGACGATGGTGTGTCTCGGGCCTAATCACACACTTGACCTCTGCAAACTTTTCACACAGGAGTCTTTTCACAAAGCCATTGCATGCCATACTCAAGAAGTTCCACCATAATACCCGCTCCACCTCAAGAGGGAAGCCACGAGGGTTCCGGCCACCATCCAGAGGAGGCTCCGTTTCACGCTCGTAGTTCGATGAGGACGGATCCTTTCCTGCTTGGTCGGAAAGAACCGCATCCCATTCGCATTTTTTTCCTCACAAGAGGAGCGCGCTTCTTCCAAAGGAAAGGGGAGAGGAACTGCAGGGTCGTTGCACCATCTCCAGGAGTCCCCCACGAATGTCTCAATTCCATTCTCAGGGAAACATGTTTCCTGCACTGCCCCTCGACTTCAAAAAGGATCGGACTCACACCACGGTGGCCACGTGGGTCCAGCCCTGTGGGAAAGCCTCGTGCGGAATGCCTCGTGGGAAAGCCTCGAGGGAAGCCACAGGATCCCTTTGATCACGCCAAAGGGAAAGCGTGACACTGCTGCCTAAGCCTCGAGAGAAAGCGCCACGTGCATGCCCCAATCGAGTTGAGGACCCACTCACCTGGGCGCAGACTCCAGGAGTACCCATCCAGGTCAGCCTGGAGAGAAATTCCTTCAGGTTCGCCGGCAGCGACTTCACACACAAGGAATAGGCCCCGGCCATCTACTCGGGAGTGGAAATCCGAGAGGCCCCCCGAGCAACTCGCATGGGGACTGGCCCTTTCCTGAGCTCCACCCCGAGCGGGTCTGCTTGAGGTCCCCATCATGTAAGTCGAGATGCACTGCACGCACACTCGAGCAAAATCCTAGCTGAGGTTCTCCCCTCCAAGGACGAGATGAGGTCCCATTTCCCGCTTGAGGCGTCTCCGAGGCTAATCCACACCTAACCTACTGCCAACTAACAAAGGCGTCCTTCACACCCTTGTTTGCCCAACGCAAGAAGTGCCGACATACCCCATCTCCAGCATCTACGAGCACGGAATCACGAGAGTCCCCTCCCTCATCCTAGGAAGCCCCGTTTCCGCCCTCCTAGCTCGAGGCAGGGATCCTTTCGCTGCGTGGTCTGCAAAAGGAACATTCCCCGGCGTTCCCGCTCGCCCATGTCAAAGGGGAGGGGCTCTCCACAGGAAGGAGCGAAGATTGTACTCCAGGGTCGTGCCACCATTCCCAGCAGTCCCCAGACCTCTCGGTCTCAGTCCACTTTAGGGGAAACCTGTTTTCCCTGCACTGCCTCCGACTTTCAAACCGAGCGACTCGCACTCAACCCACGGTGGTACGTGGGACAGCCCTGTCGGGAATAGCCTTCGTTGGAACCAGCAACTCCGTGGGAAAGCTCGGACCCACGGCGAAAAGCCACAGATCCTTGATCACTGCGTAGGGAACCCGTGACACTGCTTGTACAGATACGGAGGAAACGCACCTCGCATTGCCCCCACTACGAAGACGAGGACTTGACTCCCCTGGGCGAGACTCCGAACTCTCAAAGATCCAAGTCAGCACTCCGAGAGGACTCAGGTTTCCGCACCGACTCCACAGAAGCTTAGCGGCCCCGGCATCTACGGCGAGAGCGAATCCCGGAGACGTTCGCCAGGAGATGCTCATGGGCGACTTGGCCCCTTTCATGGAGGCCACCCAGAACAGGCTCTCTTGATGTTCCCCGTCGTAAGTCTAGAGCACCTGCTGCAACTTCGAGAAAATCCAGGCAGCGTTTCTCCCCTCCAGGCGAGATGAGGCCCATTTTCGCTGAGGCAACTGAGACTAATCACACCTAAACTCTGGAACTTCCAATGGGTCCTTTCACACCCTGCTGCAACTCAAGAAGTTCTCCCGACCTACCCGTCTCCACTCCCGAGAGGAAGCACGAGAGTCCCGCCCCATTCCAGAGGAGGCCCGTTCCCTAGCCTTCCTAGGTCGAACAGAACGAATCCTTTCCCTTGGGGTAGGGAAAGACTTTCCCGGCTAAGGCGGCTGTTCCCGTCGCCATCTCAAGAGGGTCCAGGCGCTCTCCACAGAATGGCCTGAGCCAGGGAACTACCCCACGGTCGTGCCACCCATCCACAGCAGCCCCTTAGCATATCTCAGTCCTATTCCAGGAACCTCGTTTTCCCTGCACTTGACCTCGACTTTCAAGCAGAGGTCGACTCAACACCACGGTGGCATGTGCCTCCAGGACAGCCCTGTGTGAAAAGCCTCGTGGGAAAGCCTCGACAGGGAATGCCACAGCTTCCCTTTCCACGCCGAAGTCGGCAAGCGTTTACACTGCTGCTACAAGCTTCGGCGAAGAAAGTGCACTCTCGCACTTTCACACTTCGAGGGAGGACTGACTCCCCTGGGGAAGCGAGACGCCAAAATACCCACAAAGATCCATGTCAAGCACTAGGAGGAGGAATCCTCAGTTCCCCAGGCACCGACCTCCACACAACGGTTCTCTAGGCCACTGCAATCAACAGGGAAGGAATCCCGAGAGGCCCCGAGTAACTCGCAAAGGAAATGGCCCTTTCCCGAGGCACCAAGAGCGCGTCCCTGAGGTCACCGTCGTAAGTTCTAGCTGCACCTGCCACAACTCGAGAATATCAGGAGGCTTCTAGCCGTCCAGCGAGATGAGGCGCATTTCCCGCTGGAGGGTACCCTGAGGCTAATCACACCAGACCCTCTGCGAACTCTCCAAAGCGGTCTTCACACCCTTGCTGCTACTCAAAGGAAAGTTCCCCGCTATACACGTCTTTCCTGACCCCGAGAAGCACGAGAGTCCCGACCTACCATCCAGGAGGAGCCCCGTTTCTACATACTAGCTCGAGAGGGGGATCCTTTCCCTGCGTGGTCGGGAAAGAATTCCCGGCGTTCCGTCGCATCTCAAGAGGAGGCGCTCTCCACAGGAAAGGCGAGAGGAACTCCAGGGTCGTTGCCACCATTCCCAGAGTCCCCCAGATGTCTCAGTCCATTCCAGGGAAACCTGTTTTCCCTGCACTTGCCTGCGCTTTCAAGCCGAGGATCGACTCACACCACGGTGGCACGTGGGACAACCCCGTGGGAAAGCCTCGTGGGAAAAGCCTCCGTGGGGAAAGCCTCGAGGGAAAGCCCACTAGATCCCTTGAATCCACGCGGAAGGGAAGCGTGACACTGCTGCTACAGCTCGGGAGGAAAGCGCACGTGCATGCCCCACTTCGAGACGAGGACTGACTCCCCTGGGGAGACTTCAGAAGTACCCCAAGATCCATGTCAGCACTGGAGAGGAATCCTCAGGTTCAGGCCACCAGACTCACACATATGATCTTAGGCCCGGCATCGACGGGAGAGGAATCCCGAGAGGCCCCCGAGCAACTCGCATGGGGACTGGCCTTTCCTGAGGCCACCAGAGCGGGTCCCTGAGGTCCCCTGTCGTAAGTCGAGAGCACCTGCCGCAACTCGAGAAAATCCAGGAGGTTCTCCCCTCCAGGCGAGATGAGGCCCATTTCCACTGAGGCGTCTCGAGGCTAATCACACCTAACCTCTGGAACTTCCAAAGGGTCCTTCACACCCTTGCTGCAACTCAAGAAGTTCCCCGACATACCCGTCTCCACTCGAGAGGAAGCACGAGAGTCCCGCCCACATCCAGAGGAGCCCCGTTTCCGCCTCCTAGCTTCGAAGAGGAGGGATCCTTTCCCTGCGTGGTCGGGAAAGAATTCCCGGCGTACCCAGTCGCATCTCAAGAGGAGGCGCTCTCCACAGGAAAGGCGAGAGGAACTCCAGGGTCGTGCCACCATTCCCAGAGTCCCCCAATGTCTCAATCCATTCCAGGGAAACCTGTTTTCCCTGCACTGCCTCGACTTTCAAGCCGAGGAACGACTCACACCACGGTGGCACGTGGACAGCCCTGTGGGAAAGCCTCGTGGGAAAGCCTCGTGGGAAAGCCTCGAGGGAAAGCCCTGATCCCTTGATCCACGCGAAGAGAAGCGTGACACTGCTGCTAAGCTCGGGAGGAAAGCGCACGTGCATGCGCCCACTCCAGACGAGGACTGACTCCACTGGGGAGACTTCCAGAAGTACCCCAAGATCCATGTCAGCACTGGAGAGGAATGCTCAGGTTCCGGCACCGACTCCTACACAAGATCTTAGGCCCCGGCATAGACGGGAGAGGAATCCCGAGAGGCACCCGAGCAACTCGCATGGGGACTGGCCTTTCCTGAGGCCACCAGAGCGGGTCCCTGAGGTCCCCGTCGTAAGTCGAAAGCACCTGCCACAACTCGAGAAAATCCAGGAGCTTCTCCCCTCCAGGCGAGATGAGGCCCATTTCCGCTGAGGCGTCTCGAGGCTAATCACACCTAACCTCTGGAACTTCCAAAGGGTCCTTCACACCCTTGCTGCAACTCAAGAAGTTCCCCGACATACCCGTCTCCACTCGAGAGGAAGCACGAGAGTCCCGCCCACATCCAGAGGAGCCCCGTTTCCGCCTCCTAGCTCGAGAGGAGGGATCCTTTCCCTGCGTGGTCGGGAAAGAATTCCCGGCGTTCCCTTCGCATCTCAAGAGGAGGCACTCTCCACAGGAATGGCGAGAGGAACTCCAGGGTCGTGCCACCATTCCCAGAGTCCCCAGATGTCTCCAGTCCATTCCAGGGAAACCTGTTTTCCCTGCACTGCCTCGACTTTCAAGCCGAGGATCGACTCACACCACGGTGGCACGTGGGACAGCCCTGTGGGAAAGCCTCGTGGGAAAGCCTGGGAAAGCCTCGAGGGAAAGCCCACATGATCCCTTGATCCACGCGAAGGGAAGCGTGACACTGCTGCTACAGCTCGGGAGGAAAGCGCACGTGCATGCCCCCACTCGAGACGAGGACTGACTCCCCTGGGGAGACTCCAGAAGTACCCCAAGATCCATGTCAGCACTGGAGAGGAATCCTCAGGTTCCGGCCCCGACTCCACACAAGGTCTTAGGGCCCGGCATCGATGGGAGAGGAATCCCGAGAGGCCCCCAAGCAACCCGCAGGGGGACTGGCCTTTCCTGAGGCCACCAGAGCGGGTCCCTGAGGTCCCCATCGTAAGTCGAGAGCACCTGCCGCAACTCGAGAAAATCCAGGAGGTTCTCCCTTCCAGGCGATATGAGGCGCATTTCCGCTGAGGCGTCTCGAGGCTAATCACACCTAAACTCTGGAACTTCTAAAGGGTCCTTCACACCCTTGCTGCAACTCAAGAAGTTCCCCGACATACCCTTCTGCTCTCGAGAGGAAGCACGAGAGTCCCGCCCACATCCAAAGGAGCCCCGCTTCCGCCTTATAGCTCGAGAGGAGGGATCCTTTCCCTGCGTGGTCGGGAAAGAATTCCCGGCTTTCCCGTCACAGCTCAAGAGGGGACGCTCTCCACAGGAAAGGCGAGAGGAACTCCAGGGTCCTGCCACCATTCCCAGATGTCCCCCAGATGTCTCAGTCCATTCCAGGGAAAACTGTTTTCCATGCAATGCCTCGACTTTCAAGCCGAGGGTTGACTCACACAACGGTGGCACGTGGGATAGCCCTGTGGTAAAGCCTCCTTGGGAAACCCTGGTGGGTAAACCTCGAGGGAAAGCCACAGATCCCTTGATCCACGCGAACGGAAGCATAACGCTGCTGCTACATCTTGGGAGGAAAGCGCACGAGCATGCCCCCACTCGAGACGAGGACTGACTCCCCTGGGGAGACTCCGAAGTACCCCAAGATTCATGTCAGCACTGGAGAGGTATCCTCATTTTGTGACACTGACTCCACACAAGGTCTTAGGCCCAGGCATCGACGGTAGAGGAATCCCCAGAGGCCCCTGAGCAACTCGCATGGTGACTGGCCTTTCCTGAGGCCACCAGAGCGGGTCTCCTGAGGTCCCCGTTGTAAGTCGAGAGCACCTGCCCCAACTCGAGAAAATCCAGGAGGTTCTCCCCTACAGGCGAGATGATGCCCATTTCCACTGAGGCGTCTCGATGCTGATCACACCTAACCTCTGGAACTTCCAAAGGGTCCTTCACACCCTTGCTGTAACTCAAGAAGATCCCCGACATACCCGTCTCCACTCGAGAGGAAACACGAGAGTCCCGCCCACATCCAGAGGAAGCCCCGTTTTCGCCTCCTAGCTCGAGAGGAGGGATCCTTTCCCTGCGTGGTCTGGAAAGAATTCCCGGCGTTTCCGTCGAATCTCAGGAGGAGGCACTCTCCACAGGAAAGACGAGAGGAACTCCAGCGTCGTGCCACCATTCCCAGAGTCCCCCAGATGTCTCAGTCCATTCCAGGGAAACCTGTTTTCCCTTCACTGCCTCGACTTTCAAGCCGAGGATCGAGTCACACCACGGTGGCACGTGGGACAGCCCTGTGGAAAAGCCTCGTGGGAAAGCCTCCTCAGAAAGCCTCGAGGGAAAGCCACAGATCCCTTGATCCACGCGAAGGGAAACATGACACTGCTGCTACAGCTCGGGAGGAAAGCGCACGTGCAAGGCCCCACACGAGATGAGGACTGACTCCCCTGTGGAGACTCCAGAAGTACCCCAAGATCCATGTCAGCACTGGAGAGGAATGCTCAGGTTCCGGCAGTGACTCCACACAAGATCTTAGGCCCCGGCATCGAAGGGAGAGGAATCCTGAGAGGCCCCCGAGCAACTCGCATGGGGACTTGCCTTTCCTGAGGCCACCTGAGCGGCTCCCTGAGGTTCCCAAAGTAAGTCGAGAGCACCTGCCGAAACTCGAGAAAATCCAGGAGGTTCTCCCCTCCAGGCGAGATGAGGCTCATTTCCCCAGAGGCGTCTCGAGGCTAATCACATCTAATATCTGGAACTTCCAAAGGGTCCTTCACACCCTTGCTGCAACTCAAGAAGTTCCCCGACATACCCGTCTCCACTCGAGAAGAAGCACGAAAGTTCCGCCCACATCCAGAATAGCCCCGTGTCCGCCTCCTGGCTCCAGAGGAGGGATCCTTTCCCTGCGTGGTCGGGATAGAATTCCCGGCGTTCCCGTCGCATCTCAAGAGGAGGCGCTCTCCACAGGAAAGGCGAGAGGAACCCCAGGGTCGTGCCACCATTCCCAGAGTCCCCCATATGTCTCAGTCCATTCCAGGGAAACCTGTTTTCCCTGCACTGCCTCGACTTTCAAGCCGAGGAACGACTCACACCACGGTGGCACGTGGGACAGCCCTGTGGGAAAGCCTCGTGGGAAAGCCTCGTGGGAAAGCCTCGAGGGAAAGCCCCTGATCCCTTGATCCACGCGAAGAGAAGCGTGACACTGCTGCTAAGCTCGGGAGGAAAGCGCACGTGCATGCGCCCACTCCAGACGAGGACTGACTCCACTGGGGAGACTTCAGAAGTACCCCAAGATCCATGTCAGCACTGGAGAGGAATGCTCAGGTTCCGGCATCCGACTCTACACAAGATCTTAGGCCCCGGCATAGACGGGAGAGGAATCCCGAGAGGCACCCGAGCAACTCGCATGGGGACTGGCCTTTCCTGAGGCCACCAGAGCGGGTCCCTGAGGTCCCCGTCGTAAGTCGAGAGCACCTGCCGCAACTCGAGAAAATCCAGGAGTTTCTCACCTCCAGGCGAGATGAGGCCCATTTCCGCTGAGGCGTCTCGAGGCTAATCACACCTAACCTCTGGAACTTCCAAAGGGTCCTTCACACCCTTGCTGCAACTCAAGAAGTTCCCCGACATACCCGTCTCCACTCGAGAGGAAGCACGAGAGTCCCGCCCACATCCAGAGGAGCCCCGTTTCCGCCTCCTAGCTTGAGAGGAGGGATCCTTTCCCTGCGTGGTCGGGAAAGAATTCCCGGCGTTCCCTTCGCATCTCAAGAGGAGGCACTCTCCACAGGAAAGGCGAGAGGAACTCTAGGGTCGTGCCACCATTCCCAGAGACAACCAGATATCTCCGAACCTTCCAGGGAAACCTGTTTTCCCTGCACTGCCACGACTTTCAAGCCGAGGATCGACTCACACCACGGTGGCACGTGGGACAGCCCTGTGGGAAAGCCTCGTGGGAAAGCCTCTTGGGAAAGCCTCGTGGGAAAGCTTCGAGGGAAAGCCAAAGATCCCTTGATCCAAGCGAAGGGAATCGTGACACTGCTGCTACAGCTCGGGAGGAAAGCGCACATGCATGCCCCGACTCGAGACGTGGACTGACTCCCCTGGGGAGACTCCAGAAGTACCGCAAGATCCATGACCGCACTGGAGAGGAATCCTCAGGTTCCGGCACCGACCCCACATAAGGACTTAGGCCCCGGCATCGACAGGAGAGGAATCCCGTGAGTCCCCCGAGCAACTCACAAGGGGACTGGCCTTTCTTGAAGCCACAAGAGCGGGTCACTGAGGTCCCCGTCGTAAGTCGAGAGGACCTGCCGCAACTCGGTAAAATCCAGGAGGTTCTCCCCTGCAGGCGAGATGAGGCCCGTTTCCACTGAGGTGTCTCGAGGCTAATCACACTTGACCTCTGGAACTTCCAAAGAGTCTTTCACAGCCATGCTGCATCTCAAGAAGTTCCCCGACATACCCGTCTCCACTCAAGAGGAAGCACGAGGGTTCCGGCCACATCCAGAGGAGCTCCGTTTCCGGCTCGTAGTTCGAGAGGACGGATCCTTTCCCTGCTTGGTCGGGAAAGAATTCCCGGCATTCCCATCGCATCTCAAGAGGAGGCGCTCTCCAAAGGAAAGGGGAGAGGAACTGCAGGGTCGTGCCACCATTCCCAGAGTCCCCCAGATGTCTCAATCCATTCCAGGGAAACATGTTTTCCCTGCACTGCCTCGACTTTCAAGCAAAGGATCGACTCACACCACGGTGGCACGTGGGTCAGCCCTGTGGGAAAGCCTCGTGGGAATGCCTCGTGGGAAAGCCTCGAGGGAAAGCCACAGATCCCTTGATCCACGCAAAGGGAAGCGTGACACTGCTGCTACAGCTCGAGAGGAAAGCGCACGTGCATGCCCCCACTCGAGTTGAGGACTGACTCACCTGGGGAGACTCCAGAAGTACCCCAAATCCAGGTCAGCACTGGAGAGAAATCCTCAGGTTCCGGCAGTGACTCCACACAAGGATATAGGCCCCGGCATCTACGGGAGTGGAATCCCGAGAGGTCCCCGAGCAACTCGCATGGGGACTGGCCTTTCCTGAGTCCACCAGAGCGGGTCGCTGAGGTCCCCATCGTAAGTCGAGAGCACCTGCCGCAACTCGAGAAAATCCAGGAGGTTCTCCCCTCCAGGCGAGATGAGGCCCATTTCCGCTGAGGCGTCTCGAGGCTAATCACACCTAACCTCTGGAACTAACAAAGGGTCCTTCACACCCTTGTTGCAACTCAAGAAGTTGCCCGACATACCCATCTCCACTCGAGAGGAATCAGGAGAGTCCCTCCCTCATCCTAGGAGCCCCGTTTCCGCCTCCTAGCTCGAGAGCAGGGATCCTTTCCCTGCGTGGTCTGAAAAGAATTCCCGGCGTTCCCGTCGCATGTCAAGGGGAGGGGCTCTCCACAGGAAGGGCGAGATGTACTCCAGGGTCGTGCCACCATTCCCAGAGTCCCCCAGATGTCTCAGTCCATTTAGGGAAACCTGTTTTCCCTGCACTGCCTCGACTTTCAAGCCGAGGATCGACTCAAACCACGGTGGCACGTGGGACAGCCCTGTGGGAAAGCCTCGTTGGAAAGCCTCGTGGGAAAGCCTCGAGGGAAAGCCACAGATCCCTTGATCCACGCGAAGGAAAGCGCGACACTGCTGCTACAGATCGGGAGGAAAGCGCACGTGCATGCCCCCACTCGAGACGAGGACTGACTCCACTGGGGAGACTCCAGAAGTACTCAAAGATCCAAGTCAGCACTCGAGAGGAATCCTCAGGTTCCGGCACCGACTCCACAGCAAGGTCTTAGGCCCCGCATCTACGGGAGAGGAATCCGAGAGTCCCCCAAGAGCAACTCTCATGGGGACTGGCCTTTCATGAGGCCACCAGAACAGGTCCCTGAGTCCCCGTCGTAAGTCTAGAGCACCTGCCTGCAACTCGAGAAAATACAGGAGGTTCTCCCCTCCAGGCGAGATGAGGCCCATTTCCACTGAGGCGTCTCGAGCTAATCACACCTAACCTCTGGAACTTCCAAATGGGTCCTTCACACCCTTGCTGCAACTCAAGAAGTTCCCCGACATACCCGTCTCCACTCGAGAGGAAGCACGAGAGTCCCGCCCACAATCCAGAGGAGCCCGTTTCCACCTCCTAGCTCCAGAGGAGGGATCCTTCCCCTGCGTGGTCGGGAAAGAATTCCCGGTGTTCCCGTCGCATCTCAAGAGGAGGCGCTCTCCACAGGAAAGGCGAGAGGAACTCCAGGGTCGTGCCACCATTCCCAGAGTCCCCCAGGATGTCTCAGTCCATTCCAGGGAAACCTGTTTTCCCTGCACTGCCTCGACTTTCAAGCCGAGGATCGACTCACACCACGGTGGCACGTGGGACAGCCCTGTGGGAAAGCCTCGTGGGAAAGCCTCTTGGGAAAGCCTCGAGGGAAAGACCACAATCCCTTGATCCTACGGGAAGGGAAGCCTGACACTGCTGCTACAGCTCGGGAGGAAAGTCGCACGTGCATGCCCCCTCTCGAGACGAGGACTGACTCCCTGGGGATACTCCACAAGTACCCCAAGATCCATGTCGAGCACTGGAGAGGAATCCTCAGGTTCTGGCACCGAGCTCCACACAAGGTCTTAGGCCCCGCATCGACGGGAGAGGAATCGCGAGAGGCCCCCAGAGAACTCGCATGGGACTGGCCTTTCCTGAGGCACCAGAGCGGGTCCCTGAGGTCCCTCGTCGTAAGTCGAGAGCACCTGCCGCAACTCGAGGAAATCCAGGAGGTTCTCCCCTCCAGGCGAGATGAGGCCCATTTCCGCTGAGGCGTCTCGAGGCTAATCACACCTAACCTCTGGAACTTCCAAAGGGTCCTTCACACCCTTGCTGCAAACTCAAGAAGTTCCCCGACATACCCGTCTCCACTCGAGAGGAAGCACGAGAGTCCGCCCACATCCAGAGGAGCCCGTTTCAGCCTCCTAGCTCGAGAGGAGGGATCCTTTCCCTGCGTGGTGGGGAAAGAATTCCCGCATTCCCGTCGCATCTCAAGAGGAGGCGCTCCCAACAGGAAAGGCGAGAGAAACTCAAGGGTCGTGCCACCATTCCAGAGTCCCCCAGATGTTCAGTCCATTCCAGGGAACCTGTTTTCCCTGCACTGCCTCGACTTTCAAGCCGAGGATCGACTCACACCACGGTGCTCGGGGGGGAGAGCCCTGTGGGAAAGATTCGTGGGAAAGCCTCGGGAAAGCCACAGATCCCTTGATCCACGCGAAGGGAAGCGTGACACTGCTGCTACAGCTTGGGAGGAAAAGCGCACGTGCATGCCCCACTCGAGACGAGGACTGATTTCCCTGGGAGACTCCAGAAGTACTCCAAGATCCATGTCAGCACTGGAGAGGAATCCTCAGGTTCCGGCACCGACTCACACAAGGTTTAGGCCCGGCATCGACGGGAGAGGAACCCCGGAGAGCCCCGCGCAACTCGTGGGGACAGGCTTTCCTGAGGCCACCAGAGGGGTCCCTGAGGTCCCCGTCGTAAGTCGAGAGCACCTGTCGCAACTCGAGAAAATCCAGGAGGTTCTCCCCTCCAATCAAGATGAGGCCCATTTCCGCTGAGGCATCTCGAGGCTAATCACACCTAACCTCTGGAATTTCCAAGGGTCCTTCCACCCTTGCTGCAACTCAAGAAGTTCCCCGACATACCCGTCTCCACTAGAGGAAAAACGAGAGTCCGCCCGCCCAAAACCATAGGAGCCCCTTTTCCGCCTCCTAGCTCGGGAGGAGGGATCCTTTCCCTTCGTGGTCGGGAAAGAATTCCTGGCATTCCCGTCGCATCTCAAGGGGAGGTGCTCCCACAGGAAAGGCGAGAGAACTCCAGGTCGTGCCACCATTCCCAGAGTCCCCCAGATGCCTCAGTCCATTCCAGGGAAACCAGTTTTCCCTGCACTGCCTCGACTTTCAAGCCGAGGATCGACTCACACCACGGTGGCACGTGGGACAGCCCTGTGGGAAAGCCTCGTGGGAAAGCCTTGTGGAAAAGCCTCGAGGGAATGCCCCAGATCCCTTGTTCCACGCGAAGGGAAGCGTGACACTGCTGCTACAGCTCGGGAGGAAAGGGCACGTGCATGCCCCCACTCGAGACGAGGATTGACTTCCCTGGGGAGAATCCAGAAGTACCCAAAGATCCATGTCAGCACTGGAGAGGAATCCTCAGGTTCCGGCACTGACTCCACACAAGGTCTTAGGCCCCAGCATCGACGGGAGAGGAAACCCGAGAGGCCCCCGAGAGGCCCCCGAGCAACTCGCATGGGGACTGGGCCTTTCCTGAGGCCACCAGAGCGGGTCCCTGAGGTCCCCGTCGTAAGTCGAGAGCACCTGCCGCAACTCGAGAAAATCCAGGAGGTTCTCCCCTCCAGGCGAGATGAAGCCCATTTCCGCTGAGGTGTCTCGAGGCTAATCACACCTAATCTCTGGAACTTCCAAAGGGTTCTTCACACCCTTGCTGCAACTCAAGAAGTTCCCCAACATACCCGACTCCACTCGAGAGGAAGCACGAGAGTCCGGCCCACATCCAGAGGAGCCCCGTTTCCGCCTCCTAGCTCGAGAGGAGGGATCCTTTCCCTGCGTGGTCGGGAAAGAAATTCCCGGCGTTCCCGTCACATCTCAAGTGGAGGCGCTCTCCACAGGAAAGGCGAGAGCAACTCCTGGGTTGTGCCACATTCCCAGAGACCCCAGATGTGTCAGTCCATTCCAGGGAAACCTGTTTCCCTGCACTGCCTCGACTTTCAAGCCGAGGATCGACTCACACCACGGTGGCACGTGGGACAGCCCTGTGGGAAAGCCTCGTGGGAAAGCCTCGAGGGAAAGGCTCGAGCCCCTGATCCCTTGACCCACGCGAAGGGAAGTGTGACACTGCTGCTACAGCTCGGGAGGAAAGCGCACGTGCATGCCCCACTCGAGACGAGGACTGACTCCCCTGTGGAGACACCAGAAGTACCCCAAGATCCATGTCAGCACTGGAGAGGAATCCTCAGGTTCCGGCACTGACTCCAAACAAGATTTAGGCCCCAGAATCGACGGGAGAGGAAACCCGAGAGGCCCCGAGAAGCCCCCGAGCAACTCACAAGGGGACTGTCCTTTCCTGAGGCCACCAGAGCAGGTCCCTGAGGTCCCCGTCGTAAGTCGAGAGCACCTGCCACAACTCGAAAAAATCCAGGAGGTTCTCCCCTCCAGGCGAGATGAGGCCCATTTCCGCTGAGGCGTCACGAGGCTAATCACACCTAACCTCTGGAACTTCCAAAGGGTCCTTCACACCCTTGCTGCAACTCAAGGAGTTCCCCGACTTACCCGACTCCACTCAAGAGGAAGCACGAGAGTCCCGCCACATCCAGAGGAGCCTCGTTTCCGCTTCCTAGCTCGAGAGGAGGGATCCTTTCCCTGCGTGGTCGGGAAAGATTTCCCAGCGTTCCCGTCGCATCTCAAGTGGAGGCGCTCTCCACAGGAAAGGCGAGAGGAACTCCAGGGTCGTGCCACATTCCAAGAGTCCCCCAGATGTGTCAGTCCATTCCCGGGAAACCTGTTTTCACCTGCACTGCCTCGACTTTCAAGCCGAGGATTAACTCACACCACGGTGGCACGTGGGACAGCCCTGTGGGAAAGCCTCGTGGAAAGCCTCGTGGCAAAGCCTTGAGGAAAGCCCCTTATCCCTTGATCCACGCGAAGGGAAGCGTGACACTGCTGCCTCAGCTCGGGAGGAAAGCGCACGTGCATGCCCCCACTCGAGACGAGGACTGACTCCCCTGGGGAGAATCCAGAAGTACCCCAAGATCCATGTCAGCACTGGAGAGGAATCCTCAGGTTCCGGCACTGACTCCACACAAGGTTTTAGGCCCCAGCATCGACGGGAGAGGAAACCGGAGAGGCCCCCGAGAGTCCCCCGAACAACTCGCATGGGAACTGGCCTTTCCTGAGGCCACCAGAAGCGGATCCCTGAGGTCCCCATCGTAAGTCGAGAGCACCTGCCACAACTCGAGAAAATCCAGGAGTTCTCCCCTCCAGGCGAGAGGCCCATTTCGGCTGAGGCAACTAGGGGGTAATCACACTTTAACTCTGGACTTCGCAAAGGGTCCTTCACACTATTGCTGCAACTCAAGAAGTTCCCCGACATACCCCGTCTCACTCAAGAGGAATCCGAGAGTCCCGCCATATCCAGAGTCGCCCCGTTTCCGCTGCTAGCTCGAGAGGAGGGATCCTTTCCCTGCGTGGTCGGGAAAGAATTCCCGGCATTCCCGTCGCATCTCAAGAGGAGGCGCTCTCCACAAGAAAGGTGAGAGGAACTCCATTGTCCTGCCACAATCCCAGAGACCCCCAGATGTGTCAGTCCATTCCAGGGAAACCTGTTTTCCCCTGCACTGCTTCGACTTTAAAGCCGAGGATCGACTCACACCAGGTGGAACGGTGGCACGTGGGACAGCCCTGTGGGAAAGCCTTGTGGGAAAGCTCGTGGTAAAGCCACGAGGGAATGCCACAGATCCCTTGTTCCACGGGAAGGGAAGCGTTACACTGCTGCTACAGCTCGGGAGGAAAGTGCACCGTGCATGCCCCCACTCTGAGGAGGACTGACTCCCCTGGGGAGACTCCAGAAGTACC
>NW_017197838.1:0-7912 GCF_001704415.2 Capra hircus
CACAATTAGGCTTCGCCTCTGAGCTTTGGTCGAAGAAGCATAGTAGAGTGCAGAATCCGCTTATCTTGGCCAAGGCACAGGAGAGTGCGAGGCCAATCACTAGGTTGGGAAGTTTATCCCCTGACGAGAGCCGAAATGGCAAACTGCTCAGTATGCTTCGCGGCTGGGAAAGAGTGCGTGGCGAAGCGCAGGCAACACGCCGCACGGCCGAGCACCCCGGAAGCTCAGCGAACCCTGAGATTCCCTACTCGGACAGTGCAGACGACATGGATCAGGGGGTACTTCTGGAGTCTCCCAGGGGAGTCAGTCCTCGTCTCGAGTGGGGGCATGCAAGTGCGTTTTCCTTCCGAGCTCTAGCTGCAGTGTCGCGCTTCCCTTCGCGTGGATCAAGGGATCTGTGGCTTCCCCTCGAGGCTTTCCCACGAGGCTTTCCCACAGGGCAGTCCCACGTGCCACCTTGGTGTGAGTCGATCCTCCTCGGCTTGAAAGTCGAGGCAATGCAGGGAAAACAGGTTTCCCTGGAATGGACTGAGACATCTGGGGGACTCTGGGAATGGTGACACGACCCTGGATTTCCTCTGCCTTTCCTGTGGAGAGTGCCTCCTCTTGAGATGCGACGGGAACGCCGGGAATTCTTTCCCGACCCCGCAGGGAAAGGATCTCTCCTCTCGAGCTAGGAGGCGGAAACGGGGCTCCTTTGGATGTGGGCGGGACTCTCGTGCTTCCTCTCGAGTGGAGACGGGTATGTCGGGCAACTTCTTGAGTTGCAGCACGGTTGTGAAGGACCCTTTGGAAGTTGCAAGAGGTTAGGTCTGATTACCCTGAGACGCCTCAGCACAAATGCCGCCTCATCTCGCCTGGAGGGGAGAACCTCCTGGATATTCTCGAGTTGCGGCAGGTGCTCTCGACTTACGACGGGGACCTCAGAGTCCCGCTCTGGTGGCCTCAGGAAAGGCCAGTCCCCATGCGAGTTGCTCGCGGGCCTCTCGGGATGCCACTCCCGTCGATGCTGGGTCCTAAGACCTTGTGTGGAGTCAGTGCCCGAACCTGAGTATTCCTCTCCAGTGCCGACATGGATCTTGGGGTACTTCTAGAGTCTCCCCAGGGAAGTCAGTCCTCGACTCGAGTGGTGGCGTCACGGGCGATTTCCTCCCGAGCTGTAGCAGCAGTGTCATGCTACCCTTCGCGTGGATCAAGGGATCTGTGACTTTCGCTCGAGGCTTTCCCATGAGGCTTTTCCACGAGGCTTTCCCACAGGGCTGTCCCACGTGCCACCGTGGTGTGAGTCGATCCTCGGCTTGAAAGTCGAGGCAGTGCAGGGAAAACAGGTTTCCCTGGAATAGACTGAGACATCTGGGGGACTGTGGGAATGGTGGCACGACCCTGGAGTTCCTCTCGCCTTTCCTGTGGAGAGCGCCTCCTCTTGAGATGCGACGGGAACGCCGGGAATTCTTTCCCGAACACGCAGGGAAAGTATACCTCCTCTCGAGCTATGAGATGGAAACGGGGCTCCTCTGGATGTGGGCGGGACTCTCGTGCTTCCTCTCGAGTGGAGACGGGTATGTCAGGGAACTTCTTAAGTTGCAGCAAAAGTGTTTAGGACCCTTTGGGAGTTCCAGAGGTTAGGTGTGATTAGCCTCGTGACGCATTAGCGGAAATAGGCCTCATCTCGCCCGGAGGGGAGAACCTCCAGGATTTTCTCGAGGTACGGCAGGTGCTCTCGACTTACAACGGGGACTTCAGGGACCCGCTCTGTTGGCCTAAGGGAAGGCCAGTCACCATTGAAGTTGCACGGGGCCTCTCGGATTCCTCTCCCATCGATGCCGGAGCATAAGACCTTGTGTGGAGTCGGTGCCGGAACCTGAGGATTCCTCTCCAGTGCTGACATGGATCTTGGGGTACTTCTGGAGTCTTCCCAGGGGAGTCAGTCCTCGTCCCGAGTGGGGTCATGCACGTGCCCTTTCCTCCCGAGCTGTACCAGCAGTGTCACGCTTCCCTTCGCGAGGATCAAGGGATCTGTGGCTTTCCCTCGAGGCTTTCCGAGGCTTTCCCACGATGCCTTCCCACAGGGCTGTCCCACGTGCCACCGTGGTGTGAGTCGATCCTCGCTGGAAAGTCGAGGCAGTGCAGGAAAAACAGGTTTCCCTGGAATGGACTGAGATATCTGGGGGACTCTGGAATGGTGGCAGACCCTGGAATTCCTCTTCTCTTTCCTGTGTGGAGAGTGCCTCCTCTTGAGATGCGACGGGAACGCCGGGAATTCTTTCCCGACCACGTAGGGAAAGGATCCCTCCTCTCGAGCTAGGCGGCGCAAACGGGGCTCCTCTGGATGTTGGCGGGACTCTCGTGCTTCCTCTCCAGTGGAGACGGGTATGTCGGGGAACTTCTTGAGTTGCAGCAAGGGTGTGAAGGACCCTTTGGACGTTCCAGAGGTTAGGTGTGATTAGCCTCGAAACGCCTCAGCGGAAATGGGCCCCATCTCGCCTGGAGGGGAAACCTCCTGGATTTTCTCAAGTTGTGGCAGGTGCTCTCGACTTACGACGGGGACTTCAGGGACCCGCACTGGTGGCCTCAGGAAAGGCAGTCCCCCCATGCGAGTTGCTCGGGGACCTCTCGGATTCCTCTCCCGTCGATGCCGGTGCCTAAGACCTTGTGTGGAGTCGGTGCTGGAACCTGAGGATTTCCTCTCCAGTGCCAACATGGATCTTGGGGTTCTTCTGAAGTCTCCCCAGGGGAGTCAGTCCTCGTCTCGAGTGAGAGCATGCAACTACGCTTTCCTCCCGAGCCTGTAGCAGCAGTGTCGCTCTTCCCTTCGAGTGGATCAGGGGATCTGTGGCTTTCGCTCCGAGGCTTTCCCACGAGGCTTTCCCACGAGGCTTTCCCACGAGTCTTTCCCACAGGGCAGTCCCACGTGCCACCGTGGTGTGAGTGGATACTTGGCTTGAAAGTAGAAGCAGTGTAGGGAAAACAGGTTTCCCTGGGAATGGACTGAGACATCTGGGGGACTCTGGGAATGGTGGCACGACTCTGAAGTTCCTCTCGCCTTTCCTGTGGAGAGCGCCTCCTCTTGAGAAGCGACTGGAACGCGGGGAATTCTTTCCCCACCACGCAGGGAAAGGATCCCTCCTCTCGAGCTAGGAGGCGGAAACGGGGCTCCTCTGGATGTGGGCGGGACTCTCGTGTTTACTCTCGAGTGGGAGAAGGGTATGTCCGGGAACTTCTTGAGTTGCCAGTACGGGTGTGAAGGACCCTTTGGAAGTTCCAGATATCAGATGTGATTAGCCTCGAGAGCCTCAGCGGAAATGGGCCTCATCTCGCCTGGAGTGGAGAACCTCCTGGATTTTCTCGAGTTGCGGCAGGTGCTCTCGACTAACGACCGGGACCACGGGACCCGCTCTGGTGGACTCAGGAAAGGCCAGTCCCTATGCGAGTTGCTGGGCGGCCTCTCGGAATTCCCTCTCCCGTCGATGCCGGGGCCTAAGACCTTGTGAGGAGTCGGTGCCGGAACCTGAGGATTCCTCTCCAGTGCTGACATGGATCTTGGGGTACTTCTGGAGTCTCCCCAGGGGAGTCAGTCCTTGTATCGAGTGGGGGCATGCACGTGCGCTTTCCTCCCGAGCTGTAGCAGCAGTGTCGCACTTCCCTTCGCGTGGATCAAGGGATCTGTGGCTTTTCCCTCGAGTCCTTCCCAGGAGGCATTCCAACGAGGCTTTCCACAGGGCTGTCCACGAACCACCCATGGTGTGAGTCGATCCTCGGCTTGAAAGTAGAGGCCAAAGCAGGGAAAACAGGTTTCCCTGGAATGGGCTGAGACATCTGGGGGACTCTGGAATGGTGGCACGACTCTGGAGTTCCTCTCGCCTTTCCTGTTGAGAGCGGCCTCCTCTTGAGAAGCGACGGGTAACGCGGGGAATTCTTTCCCCACCACGCAGGGAAAGGATCCCACCTCTCGAGTTAGGAGGCGGAAATGTGGCTCCTCTGGATGTGGGCGGGACTCTCGTGCTTCCTCTCGAGTGGAGACGCGGTGTGTCGGGGAACTTCTTGAGTTGCAGCAAGGGGTGTGAGGGACCCTTTGGAAGTACCAGATGTTAGATATGATTAGCCTCAAGACGCCTCAGCGGAAATGGGCCTTATCTCGCCCTGGAGGGGAGAACCTCCTGGATTTTCTCGAGTTACGGCAGGTGCTCTTGACTTACGACGGGGACCTCAGGGACCCGCTCTGGTGGCCTCAGGGAAGGCCAGTCCCCATGTGAGTTGCTCGGGGCCTCTCAGGATTCCTCTCCCGTCGATGCCGTGGCCTAAGATCTTGTGTGGATTCGGTGCCGAACCTGAGGATTCCTCTCCAGAGCTGACATGGATTTTGAGGTACTTCTGGAGTCTCCCCAGGGGAGTCAGTCCTCGTCTCGAGTGGGGGCATGCACGTACGCTTCCCTCCAAGCTGTAGCAGCAGTGTGGCTCTTCCCTTCGCTTGGATCAAGGGATCTGTGGCTTTAACGCGAGGCTTTCACACGAGGCTTTCCAACGAGGCTTTCCGACAGGGCTGTTCCACGTGCCACCGTGGTGTGAGTCGATCCTCGGCTTGAAAGTCGAGCCAGTGCAGGGAAAACAGGTTTCCCTGGAATGGAATGAGACATCTGGGGGACTCAGTGAATGGTGACACGACCCTGGAGTTCCTCTCGCCTTTCCTGTGGAGAGCGCCACCTCTTGAGATGCGACGGGAACGCCGGGAATTCTTTCCCAACCAGGCAGGGAAAGGATCCCTCCTCTCGAGCTAGGAGACAGAAACGGGGCTCCTCTGGATGTGGGCGGGACTCTCGTGCTTTCCTCTCGAGTGGAGACGGGTATGTCGGGGAACTTCTTGAGTTGCAGCAAGGGTGTGAGGGACCCTTTGGAAGTTCCAGAGGTTAGGTGTGATTAGCCTCGAAACGCCTCAGCGGAAATGGGCCTCATCTCTCCTGGAGGGGAGAACCTCCTGGATTTTCTCGAGTTGCGGCAGGTGCTCTCGACTTACGAAGGAGACCTCAAGGACCCGCCTCTGGTGGCCTCAGGAATGGCCAGTCCCCATGCGAGTTGCTCAGGGGCCTCTCGGGATTCCTCTCCCGTCAATGCCGGGGCCTAAGACCTTGTGTGGAGTCGGTACCGGAACCTGAGGATTTCTCTCCAGTGCTGACATGGAACTTGGTGTACTTCTGTAGTCTCCCCAGGGGAGTCAGTCCTCGTCTCGAGATGGGGCATGCACGTGCCCTTTCCTCCCGAGTTGTAGCAGCAGTGTCACGCTTCCCTTCGCGTGGTTCAAGGGATCTGTGGCTTTCCCTCGAGGCTTTCCCACGAAGCTTTTCCCACGAGGCTTTCCCACAGGGCTCTCCTACGTGCCACCGTGGTGTGTTTCGATCCTCGGCTTGAAAGTCGAGGCAGTGCAGGGAAAACAGGTTTCCCTGGAATGGACTGAGACATCTGGGGACTCTGGGAATGGTGACACGACCCTGGATTTCCTCTTGCCTTTCCTGTGGAGAGTGCCTCCTCTTGAGATGCGACGGGAACGCCGGGAATTCTTTCCCGACCCCGCAGGGAAAGGATCTCTCCTCTCGAGCTAGGAGGCGGAAACGGGGCTCCTTTGGATGTGGGCGGGACTCTCGTGCTTCCTCTCGAGTGGAGACGGGTATGTCGGGCAACTTCTTGAGTTGCCGCAAGGTTGTGAAGGACCCTTTGGAAGTTGCAGAGGTTAGGTCTGATTACCCTGAGACGCCTCAGCACAAATGCGCCTCATCTCGCCTGGAGGGGAGAACCTCCTGGATTTTCTCGAGTTGCGGCAGGTGCTCTCGACTTACGACGGGGACCTCAGAGTCCCGCTCTGGTGGCCTCAGGAAAGGCCAGTCCCCATGCGAGTTGCTCGCGGGCCTCTCGGGATTCCACTCCCGTCGATGCTGGGTCCTAAGACCTTGTGTGGAGTCAGTGCCCGAACCTGAGTATTCCTCTCCAGTGCCGACATGGATCTTGGGGTACGTTCTAGAGTCTCCCAGGGAAGTCAGTCCTGGACTCGAGTGGTGGCGTCACGGGCGATTTCCTCCCGAGCTGTAGCAGCAGTGTCATGCTACCCTTTCGCGTGGATCAAGGGATCTGTGACATTCGCTCGAGGCTTTCCCATGAGGCTTTTCCACGAGGCTTTCCCACAGGGCTGTCCCACGTGCCACCGTGGTGTGAGTCGATCCTCGGCTTGAAAGTCGAGGCAGTGCAGGGAAAAACAGGTTTCCCTGGAATAGACTGAGACATCTGGGGGACTGTGGGAAATGGTGGCACGACCCTGGAGTTCCTCTCGCCTTTCCTGTGGAGAGCGCCTCCTCTTGAGATGCGACGGGAACGCCGGGAATTCTTTCCCGAACACGCAGGGAAAGTATACCTCCTCTCGAGCTATGAGATGGAAACGGGGCTCCTCTGGATGTGGGCGGGACTCTCGTGCTTCCTCTCGAGTGGAGACGGGTATGTCGGGGAACTTCTTAAGTTGCAGCAAAAGTGTTTAGGACCCTTTGGGAGTTCCAGAGGTTAGGTGTGATTAGCCTCGTGACGCATTAGCGGAAATAGGCCTCATCTCGCCCAGAGGGGAGAACCTCCAGGATTTTCTCGAGGTACGGCAGGTGCTCTCGACTTACAACGGGGACTTCAGGGACCCGCTCTGTTGGCCTAAGGGAAGGCCAGTCACCATTGAAGTTGCACGGGGGCCTCTCGGGATTCCTCTCCCATCGATGCCGGAGCATAAGACCTTGTGTGGAGTCGGTGCCGGAACCTGAGGATTCCTCTCCAGTGCTGACATGGATCTTGGGGTACTTCTGGAGTCTTCCCAGGGGAGTCAGTCCTCGTCCCGAGTGGGGTCATGCACGTGCCCTTTCCTCCCGAGCTGTACCAGCAGTGTCACGCTTCCCTTCGCGAGGATCAAGGGATCTGTGGCTTTCCCTCGAGGCTTTCCCACGAGGCTTTTCCCACGATGGCCTTCCCACAGGGCTGTCCCACGTGCCACCGTGGTGTGAGTCGATCCTCGGCTGGAAAGTCGAGGCAGTGCAGGAAAACAGGTTTCCCTGGAATGGACTGAGACATCTGGGGGACTCTGGGAATGGTGGCACGACCCTGGAATTCCTCTTCTCTTTCCTGTGGAGAGTGCCTCCTCTTGAGATGCGACGGGAACGCCGGGAATTCTTTCCCGACCACGTAGGGAAAGGATCCCTCCTCTCGAGCTAGGCGGCGCAAACGGGGCTCCTCTGGATGTTGGCGGGACTCTCGTGCTTCCTCTCCAGTGGAGACGGGTATGTCGGGGAACTTCTTGAGTTGCAGCAAGGGTGTGAAGGACCCTTTGGACGTTCCAGAGGTTAGGTGTGATTAGCCTCGAAACGCCTCAGCGGAAATGGGCCCATCTCGCCTGGAGGGGAGAACCTCCTGGATTTTCTCAAGTTGTGGCAGGTGCTCTCGACTTACGACGGGGATCAGGACCCCGCACTGGTGGCCTCAGGAAAGGCCAGTCCCCATGCGAGTTGCTCGGGACCTCTCGGGATTCCTCTCCCGTCGATGCCGGTGCCTAAGACCTTGTGTGGAGTCGGTGCTGGAACCTGAGGATTCCTCCTCCAGTGCCAACATGGATCTTGGGGTTCTTCTGAAGTCTCCCAGGGGAGTCAGTCCTCGTCTCGAGTGAGAGCATGCAACTACGCTTTCCTCCCGAGCTGTAGCAGCAGTGTCGCTCTTCCCTTCGAGTGGATCAGGGGATCTGTGGCTTTCACTCGAGGCTTTCGAGGCTTTCCACGAGGCTTTCCCACGAGTCTTTCCCACAGGGCAGTCCACGTGCCACCGTGGTGTGAGTGGATACTCGGCTTTGAAAGTAGAAGCAGTAAGAGGGAAAACAGGTTTCCCCTGGAATGGACTGAGACAT
>NW_017197839.1:0-7912 GCF_001704415.2 Capra hircus
TCGTGGGTCGAGAGCACCTGCCGCAACTTGAGAATCCAGGAGGTTCCTCTCCAGGCGAGATGAGGACCATTTCCACTGAGGTGTCTCAAGGCTAATCACACCTAACCTCTGGACCTTACAAAGGGTCCTTCACACCCTTGCTGCAACTCAAGAAGATCCCAAACATACCCGTCTCCACTCGAGAGGAAGCATGAGAGTCCCGCCACATTCAGAGGAGCCCCGATTCCCCCTCCTAGCTCGAGAGGAGGGATCCTTTCCCTGTTTGTTCGGGAAAGAATGCCCGGCATTCCCGTCGCAACTCAAGAGGAGGCGCTCAACACAGGAAAGGCGAGGGGAACTCCAGGGTCGTGCCACCATTCCCAGAGTCCCCCAGATGTCTCAGTCCATTCCAGGGAAACCTGTTTTCCCTGCACTGCCTCCACTTTCAAGCCGAGGATCGACTCACACCACGGTGGCACGTGGACAGCCCTGTGGGAAAGCCTCGTGGGAAAGCATCGCGGGAAAGCCTTGAGGGAAAGCCACAGATCCCTTGATCCTCGCGAAGGGAAGCGTGACACTGCTGCTACAGCTCGGGAGGAAAGCTCACTTGCATGCCCCCACTCAAGACGACGACTAACTCCCTGGGGAGACTCCAGAAGTACCCCAAGATCCATGTCAGCACTGGAGAGGAATGCTCAGGTTCCGGCACCGACTCCACACAAGTTCTTAGGCACCGGCATAGACGGGAGAGGAATCCTGAGAGGCCCCCGAGCAACTCGCATGGGGACTGGCCTTTCCTGAGGCCACTAGAGCGGGTCCCTGAGGTCCACGTCTTAAGTCGAGAGCACCTGCTGCAACTCGAGAAAATCCAGGAGGTTCTCCCCTTCAAGCGAGATGAGGCCCATTTTCGCTGAGGCGTCTCGAGGCTAATCACACCTAACCTCTGGAACTTCCAAAGGGTCCTTCACAACCTTGCTGCAACTCAAGAAGTTCCCCGACATACCCATCTCCACTCGAGAGGAAGCACGAGAGTCCCGGCCACATCCAGAGGAGCCCCGTTTCTGCCTCCTAGCTCGAGAGGAGGGATCCTTTCCCTGCGTGGTCGGGAAAGAATTCCCGGCGTTCCCGTCGCATCTGAAGAGGAGGGGCTCTCCACAGGAAAGGCGAGAGGAACTCCAAGGTCGTGCCACCATCCCCAGAGACAATCAGATGTCTCAGTCCCTTCCAGGGAAACCTATTTTCCCTGCACTGCCTCGACTTTCAAGCCGGGGATCGACTCACATGAAGGGGGCACCTGGGACAGCCCTGTGGGAAAGCCTCGTGGCCTCGTGGGAAAGCCTCGAGGGAAAGCCACAGATCCCTTGATCCACGCGAAGGGAAGCGTGACACTTCTGCTACACTCGGGAGGAAAGCGCACGTGCATGCCCCCACTCGAGACGAGGACTGACTCCCAGGGGAGACTCCAGAAGTTTCCCAAGATCCATGTCAGCACTGGAGAGGAATCCTCAGGTTCCGGGCACCGACTCCACACAAGGTCTTAGGCCCCCGGCATCGGACGGAGAGGAATCCCGAGAGGCCCCCGAACAAATCGCATGGGGACTGGCCTTTCCTGAAGCCACCAGAGCGGGTCCCTGTTGTCCCCATCATAAGTCGAGAGCACCTGCCCCAAGTCGAGAAAATCCAGGAGGTTCTCCCCTCCACGCGAGATGAGGCCCATTTCCGCTGAGGAGTCTCGAGGCTAATCACACCTAATATCTGGAAATTCCAAAGGTCCTTCACACACTTGCTGCAACTCAAGAAAGATGCCCAACATACCCTGTCTCCACTCGAGAGGAAGCACGATAATCCCACCCACATCCAGAGGAGCCCCGTTTCCGTTTCCTAGCTCGAGAGGAGGGTATCGTTTCCCTGCGTGGTCGGGAAGGAATTCCCGGCGTTCCCGTCGCATCTCAAGAGAAGGCGCTCTCCACAGGAAAGGCGAGAGGAACTCCAGGGTCGTGCCACCATTCCAGATTCCCCCAAATGTCTCAGTCCATTCCAGGGAAACCTGTTTTCCCTGCACTGCCTCGACTTTCAAGCTGAGGATCGATTCACACCACGGTGGCACGTGGGACAGCCCTGTGGGAAAGCCTCGTGGGAAAAACCTCGTGGGAAAGCCTCCTTGGAAAGCCATAGATCCCTTGATCCACGCGAAGTGAAGCGTGACACTGCTGCTACAGCTCGGGAGGAAAGCGCACGTTGCATGCCCCCACTCGAGACGAGGACTGACTTTTCCTGGGGAGACTCCAGAAGTACCCCAAGATCCATGTCAGCACTGGAGAGGAATGCTCAGGTTCCGGGAACCAACTCCACACAAGATCTTAGGCACCGGCATCGAAGGGAGAGGAATCCTGAGAGGCCCCGAGCAACTCGTATGGGGACTGGCCTTTCCTGAGGCCACCAGAGCGGGTACCAGGGGGTCTCCGTCGTAAGTCGAGAGCACCTGCCGCAACTCGAGAAAATCCAGGAGGTTCTCCCCTCCAGGAGAGATGAGGCCCATTACCGCAGAAGGCGACTTGAGGCTAATCACATCAAAGATCTGGAACTTCCAAAGGGTCCTTCACACCCTTGCTGCAACTCAAGAAGTTCCCCGACATACCCGTCTCCACTCGAGAGGAAGCACGAGAGTCCCGCCTACATCGAAGAGGAGCCCCGTTTCCGCCTCCTAGCTCGAGAGGAGAGATCCTTTCCCTGCGTGTTCGGGGAAAGAATTCCCGGCGTTCCCGTCGCATCTCAAGAGGAGGCGCTCTCCACAGGAAAGGCGAGAGGAACTCCAGGGTCGTGCCACATTCCCAGAGTCCCCCAGAAGACTCAGTCCGTTCCAGGGAAACCTGTTTTCCCTGCACTGCCTCGACTTTCAAGCCGAGGATCGACTAACACCAACGGTGGAACGTGGGACAGCCCTGTGGGAAAGCCTCGTGGGAAAGCCTCGCGGGAAAGCCTCGAGGGAAAGCCACAGATCCGTTGATCCTCGCGAAGAGAATGGTGACACTGCTGCTACAGCCTGGGTGGAAAGCCCACGTGCATGCCCCCACTCGAGACCGAGACTGACTCCCCTGGGGAGACTCCAGAAGTACCCCAAGATCCATGTCAGCACTGGAGAGGCATCCTCAGGTTCCGGCACTTACTCCACACAAGGTCTTAGTCCCCAGCATCGACGGAAGAGGAAACCCGAGAGGCCCCCTGTGAGGCCCCCGAGCAACTCGCATGGGGACTTGCCTTTCCTGAGGCCACCAGAGCGGCTCCCTGAGGTTCCCGACGTTATTAGAGAGCACGTGCCGCAACTCGAGAAAATCCAGGAGGTTCTCCCCTCCAGGCGAGATGAGGCCCATTTCCGCAGAGGCGTCTCGAGGCTAATCACATCTCATATCTGGAATTTCCAAAGGGTCCTTCACACCCTTGCTGCAACTCAAGAAGTTCCCCGACATACCCGTCTCCACTCGAGAAGAAGCACGAGAGTTCCACCCACATCTAGAGGAGCCCCGTTTCCGCCTCCTAGCTTGAGAGGAGGGATCCTTTCCCTGCGTGGTCGGGATAGAATTCCCGGCGTTCCCTTCGCATCTCAAGAGGAGGCACTCTCCACAGGAAAGGCGAGAGGAACTCCAGGGTAGTGCCACCATTCCCAGAGACAACCAGATGTCTCCGAACATTCCAGGGAAACCTATTTTCCCTGCACTGCCTCGACTTTCAAGCCGAGGATCGACTCACACCACGGTTGCATGTGGGACAGCCCTGTGGGAAAGCCTCGTGGGAAAGCCTCGTGGGAAAGCCTCCTTGGAAAGCCCCTGATCCCTTGATTTACGCGAAGGGAAGCGCGACACTGCTGCTAACGCTCGGGAGGAAAGCGCACGTGCATGCCCCCATTCAAGACGAGGACTGACTCCCCTGGGAGACTCCAGAAGTACCCCAAGATCCATGTCAGCACTGGAGAGGAATCCTCAGGTTCCGGCACTGACTCCACACAAGGTCTTACCCCCAGCATCGACGGGAGAGGAATCCCGAGAGGCCCCGAGCAACTCGCATGGGAACTGGCCTTTACCTGAGGCCTCCAGAGCGGGTCCCAGGGGTCCCCGTCGTAAGTCGAGAGCACCTGCCGCAACTCGAGAAAATCCAAGAGGTTCTCCCCTCCAGGCGAGATGAGGCCCCATTTCCGCTGAGGCGTCTCGAGGCTATTCACACCTAACCTCTGGAACTTCCAAAGGGTCCTTCACACCCTTGCTGCAACTCAAGAGGTTCCCGACATATCCGTCTCCACTCGACGAGGAAGCACGAGAATCCCCGCTCACATCCAGAGGAACCCCGTTTCCGCCTCCTTGCTCGAGAGGAGGATCCTTTCCTGCGTGGTCGGGGAAGAATTCCCGGCATTCCCGTCGCATCTCAAGAGGAGGCACTCTCCACAGGAAAGGCAAGAAGAACTCCAGGGTCGTGCCACCATTCCCAGAGTCCCGCAGAGTCTCAGTCCATTCCAGGGAAACCTGTTTTCCCTCCACTGCCTCGACATTCAAGCCGAGGATCGAGTCACACCACGGTGGCACGTGGGACAGCCCTGTGGAAAAGCCTCGTGGGAAAGCCTCCTGGGAAAGCCTCGAGGGAAAGCCACAGATCCTTGAGCCACGCGAAGGGAAGCGTGACACTGCTGCTACAGCTCGAGAGTAAAGCGCACGTGCATGCCCCACTCGAGACGAGGACTGACTCCCCTGGGGAGACTCCAGAAGTACCCCAAGATCCATGTCAGCACTGGAGAGGAATCCTCCAGGTTCCAGCACCGACTCCACACAAGGTCTTAGACCCTGGCATCGATGGAAGAGGAATCCCGAGAGGCCGCCCGAGCAACTCGCATGGGGAATGGTCTTTCCTGAGGCCACCAGAGGCGGGTCCCTGAGGTCCCCGTCGTAAGTCCAGAGCACGTGCCACAACTCGAGAAAATCCAGGAGGTTTCTCCCTCCAGGCGAGATGAGGCCCATTTCCGCTGAGGTGTCTCGAGGCTAATCACACCTAACCTCAGGAACTTCCAAAGGATCCTTCACACCCTTTCTGCAACTCAAGAAGTTCCCCGACATACCCGTCTCCACTCGAGAGGAAGGACGAGAGTCCCGCCCACATCCAGAGGAGCCCCGTTTCCGCCTCCTAGCTCGAGACGGGGAATCCTTTCAGTGTGTGGTCGGGAAAGAATTCCCGGTGTTCCCGTCGCCTCTCAAGAACAGGCGCTCTCCACAGGAAAGGCCAGAGGAACTCCAGGGTCGTGCCACCATTCCCAGAGTCCTCCAGATGTCTCAGTCCATGCCAGGGACACCTGTTTTCCCTGCACTGCCTCGACATTCATGCAGATTATCGACCCACACAACGGTGGCACTTGGGACAGCCCTGTGGGAAAGCCTGTTTGGAAAACTTGGTGGGAATGCCCAAAGGGAAAGCCACAGATCCCTTGATCGTCGGGCCGGGAAGACTGACACTGGTTCTAGAGCTCGGGAGGAAAGCGCACGTGAATGCCCCCACTCGAGATGAGGACTGAATCGCCCTCCAGAAGTACCCCAGGATCCATGTCAGGCCTGGAGAGAAATCCTCACGTTCCGGCCCCAACTCCAGACAAGGTCTTAGGTTCCGGCATCTACGGTAGAGGAATCCAGGGAGGTCCCCTAGCAACTCGCATGGGGACCTGCCTTTCCTGAGGCCACCAGAGCGGGTCCCTGAGGTCCCCGTCGTAAGTCGAGAGCACCTGCCGCAAGTCGAGAAAATCCTGGAGGTTCTCCCCTCCAGGCGAACAGAGGCGAATTATTGCTGAAGCATCTCGAGGCCAATCACACCTACCCCCTGAACCGTCCAAAGGTTCCTTCACACCCTTGCTGCAACTCAAGAAGTTCCCCGATATACCCGTATGCACTCGAGAGGAAGCAGAAGGGTCCCGCCTGCCGGGGTCCAGCCCCGGTGGATCCAGGGAATTCGAAGGGTGGACGGCGTTGGCGTGGAAAGACTTGTTTATTTATTAATGTAAGATTAGATTAGGAAACTATAGTGTAGTAAGAAGATTAAGTGGAGGAAGAGGGCTGAATAGCTTGGTTTACGCGGAAGGCCAATAAAATTCCAGACAAGGAATTTGCACCATCTACGCTGGGCCACCGGCGCCCGCTTGAATATCTAAGGGTGCCTCGCCTTAAGCTCCCTTTCGCGCGGGTCTTAACAGCCGGGGCAAGTAAGTAGACCTGGCGAGCCTCCGCGCCCCAGATGGAGATTCAGCCTGAAGTTAAAGTAAAGAGCAGAGAGAGGGAAGGGAGAGAAGAGGAGAGAGAGAGACATGGGGGGAGCCAGAGTCCCAAGAAACCAGGCCGAGAGACTAGTTCGAGAAACTGGTCCGAGAAACTGGTCCCCGGCCCCTGGCCCCCGTCCTTTATTGTTCAGAAGGCCTTTTATACTTTTGATAAAACACGGAGATCAATGGGTAACACAGAATTATGTAGCGTTCGCAGCCCAGACTCTTTCTATACATCATTTTGTATACAAAAGGTCTCAGGTGATTTACATTATCTTCTGGCCAAGAAGCTTGTTAACACTTTTTATCTCTCTTCCTTAATGAATGTTGATTTTGTTTCCCCTGAAGTGATTTTCTTTAATTTGCATCTCCTTAAAGCATTAAAGTTACATCTCTATAGAACAAAGGTGCAGTGGGATATAACAAAGAAGGTACTTAACTCGAAGATCTAATGTTGCTAATACCAGGTCTACTACTTGTTTTTCTATATACCAACTATATCTAAAAATAAAGGATATGAAAATTTGGCAGCAAGCATTGACCCAAAAAATGAAACCTTTAATCAGTCCTATTCTAAAGATTTTGACTCCTCGGAAGCTCCTACATTCCTAGGATGTTTTAAGCTTCCTGTGCCTCCTGCGGTCAGGAGGCCTCAAACAATCACATGCGCAGCTGTACGAGTCCTGCAGGCAGGCTAGAAAGCCATCAGAGGGTTTTTGGATTGAAACACTCTTTCAAATGCAGAAGACTAAAGCCCTGAATTGACTTTTTCCAGAAAATGTCAGAAGAGTGGAAAAGCAGAGCACAAAAGCCGGCAGATTTTTGCTGGGGTACATGCTTAGGAATTTCCAGAGGGGTCCCTGAAGTCTGAGCACGCCTTGCGTATGTCAGCTTCCTTCCTCATGACCTTGTCATGGGCGGGATTCCTCACACTGGCTCCCGGCACCCGCCCACATCCAAAGGAGCCCCGTTTCCGCCTCTTTGCTCGAGATGAGGGATCCTTTCCCTACTTGGTCGAAAAAGAATTCCCGAGGTTCCCGTCGCATCTCAAGAGGAGGCCCTCTCCACAGGAAAGGGGATAGGTACTCCAGGTCAGGCCACCATTCCAAGAGTCCCCCAGATGTCTCAGTCCATTTCAGAGGAACCTGTTTTCCCCAAACTGCCTCGACTTTCACGCCGAAGATCGACTCAAACCACAGTGGCACGTGGGACAGCCCTGTGGTAAAGCCTCGTAGGAAAGCCTCGTGGGAAAGCCTTGAGGGAAAGCCTCGAGGGAAAGCCACAGATCCCTTGATCCACGCGATGGGAAGCGTTACACTGCTTCCACAGCTCGGGAGGAAAGCGCACGTGCATGCCCCCACTCGAGACGAGGACTGACTCCCCTGGGGAGACTCCAGAAGTACCCCAAGATCCATGTCAGCACTGGAGAATAATTCTCAGTTTACGGCCCCGACTTCACAAAAGGTCTTAGGCCCCAGCATTGAAGGGAGAGGGAATCCTGAGAGGCCAATAAGCAACTCGCACGGATAGTGGCTCCTGAGGGCCACCAGATAGGGTCCCTGTGGTCCCGTCGTAAATCGAGAGCACGCTACCGCAACTCGAGAAAATCTGGAGATTCTCCCCTCCAGGCTAGATGAGGCCCATTTC
>NW_017197840.1:0-7911 GCF_001704415.2 Capra hircus
ATAGCTTGGTTTACTCGGACGGTCAATAAAATTCCAGACAAGGAATTTGCACCTCCTTGGCCACACCGGCGCCCGCTTGAATATCTAAGGGTGCCTCGCCTTAAGCTCCCTTTCGTGCGGGTCTTAACAGCCAGGGCAAGTAAGTAGACCTGGCGAGACTCCGCACTCCAGGTGGAGATTCATCCTGAAGTTATAGTAAAGAGCAGAGAGAAGGAAAGTTAGAGAAGAAGAAAGAGAGAGAAAGACACGGGGGGAGCCAGAGTCCCAAGAAACCAGGCTGAGAGACTAGTTCGAGAAGCTGGTCCGAGAATCTGGCCCCCGGCCCTGGCCTCCTCCTTTATTGTTCAGAAGGCCTTTTATACTTTTGATAAAACATGGAGATCAATGGATAACACAAAATTATATAGTGTTCGCAACCCAGATTCTTTCTGTATATCATTTTGTATACAAAAGGTCTCAGGTGATTTACATTATCTTCTGGCCAAGAGGCTTGTTAACACTTTTTGGCTCTCTTCCTTAATGAATGTTAATTTTGTTTCCCCTGAAGTGTTTTTCTTTAATCTGCATCTCCTTAAAGCATTAAAGTTACATCTCTATAGAACAAAGGTGCAGTGGGTTATAACAAAGAAGGTACTTAACTCAAAGATCTAATGTTGCTAATACCAGGTCTACTACTTGTTTTTCTATATACCAACTATATCTAAAAATAAAGGATATGAAAATTTGGCAGCAAGCATTGACCCCAAAAATGAAACTTTTAATCAGTCCTATTCTAAAGATTTTGACTCCTCGGAAGCTCCTGCATTCCTAGGATGTTTTAAGCTTCCTGTGCCTCCTGCGGTCAGGAGGCCTCAAACAATCACAAGCGCAGCTGTACGAGTCCTACAGGCAGGCTAGAAAGAAATCAGAGGGTTTTTGGATTGAAACACTCTTTCAAATGCAGAAGACTAACGGCCTGAATTGACTTTTTCCAGAAAAGGTCAGAAGAGTGAAAAAGCAGAGCACAAAAACCGGCAGATTTTTGTTGGGGTACGTGCTTAAAAATTTCAAGAGGAATCCCTGAAGTCTGAGCACGCCTTGCGTATGTCAGCTTCCTTCCTCATAACCTTGTCACGGGCGGGCTACCTCACACTGGCTCCCGGCAGTCTTAGGCCCCGGCATCGACGGGAGAGGAATCCCGAGAGGCCCCCGAAACTCGCATGCGGACTGGCCTTTCCTGAGGCCACCAGAGCGGGTCCCTGAGGTCCCCGTCGTAAGTCGAGAGCACCTGCCACAACTCGAGAAAATCCAGGAGGTTCTCCCCTCCAGGCGAGATGAGGCCCATTTCCGCTGAGGCATCTCGAGGCTAATCACACCTAACCTCTGGAACTTCCAAAGGGTCCTTCACACCCTTGCTGCAACTCAAGAAGTTCCCCGACATACCCGACTCCACTCGAAAGAAGCACGAGAGTCCCGCCCACATCCAGAGGAGCCCCGTTTCCGCCTCCTAGCTCGAGGGGAGGGATCCTTTCCCTGCGTGGTCAGGAAAGAATTCCCGGCATTTCCGTCGCATCTCAAGGGGAGGCGCTCTCCAAAGGAAAGGCGAGAGGAACTCCAGGGTCGTGCCACCATTCCCAGAGTCCCCCAGATGTCTCAGTCCATTCCAGGGAAACCTGTATTCCCTGCACTGCCTCCACTTTCAAGACGAGGATCGACTCACACCACGGTGGCACGTGGGACAGCCCTGTGGGAAAGCCTCGTGGGAAAGCCTCGAGGGAAAGCCACAGATCCCTTGATCCACGCGAAGGGAAGTGCGACACTGCTGCTACAGCTCGGAAGGAAAGCGCACGTGCATGCCCCCACTTGAGACGAGGACTGACTCCCCTGGGGAGACTCCAGAAGTACCCCAAGATCCATGTCAGCACTGGAGAGGAATCCTCAGGTTCCGGCACTGACTCCACACAAGGTCTTAGGCCCCAGCATCGACGGAGAGGAAACCCGAGAAGCTGCCGAGAGGCCCCCGAACAACTCGCATGGGGACTGGCCTTTCCTGAGGACACCAGAGCGGGTCCCTGAGGTCCCCGTCGTAAGTCGAGAGCACCTGCCACAACTCGAGAAAATCCAGGAGGTTCTCCCCCTCCAGGCGAGATGAGGCCCATTTCCGCTGAGGCGTCTCGAGGCTCATCACACCTAAACTCTGGAACTTCCAAAGGGTCCTTCACACCCTTGCTGCAACTCAAGAAGTTTCGCAACATTCCCGACTCCACTCGAGAGGAAGCACGGAGTCCCGCCCACATCCAGAGGAGCCCCGTTTCTGCCTCCTAGCTCGAGAGGAGGGATCCTTTCCCTGCGTGGTGGGGAAAGAATTCCCCGTTCCCGTCGCATCTCAAGAGGAGGCGCTCTCCACAGGAAAGGCGAGAGGAACTCCAGGGCCGTGCCACCATTCCCAGAGTCCCCCAGATGTCTCAGTCCATTCCAGGGAAACCTGCTTTCCCTGCACTGCCTCGACTTTCAAGCCGAGGATCGACTCACACCACGGTGGCAGGTGGACGGCGCTGTGGGAAAGCCTCGTGGGAAAGCCTCGTGGGAAAACCTCGAGGGAAAGCCACAGATACCTTGATCCACTCGAAGGGAAGCGTGACACTGCTGCTACGGCTGGGGAGGAAAGCGCACGTGCATGCCCCCTCTCGAGACGAGGACTGACTCCCCTGGGGAGACTCCAGAAGTACCTCAAGATCCATGTCAGCACTGGAGAGGAATCCTCAGGTTCCGGCACTGGCTCCACACAAGATCTTATGGCCCGGCATCGACGTGAGAGGAATCCCGAGAGACCCCGGAGCAACTCGCATGGGGACTGGCCTTTCCTGACGCACCACAGCGGGTCCCTGAGGTCCCCGTCGTAAGTCGAGAGCACCTGCCGAAACTCGAGAAAATCCAGGAGGTTCTCCCTCCAGGCGAGATGAGGCCCATTTCCGCTGAGGCGTCTCGAGGCTAATCACACCTAAACTCTGGAACTTTCAAAAGGGTCCTTCACACCCTTGCTGCAACTCAAGAAGTTCCCGACATACCCGACTCCACTCGAGAGGAAGCACGAGAGTCCCGCCCACATCCAGAGGAGCCCCGTTTCCGCCTCCTAGCTCGAGAGGAGGGATCCTTTCCCTGCGTGTCGGGAAAGAATTCCCGGCGTTCCCGTCGCATCTCAAGTGGAGGCGCTCTCCACAGGAAAGGCGAGAGGAACTCCAGGGTCGTGCCACATTCCCAGAGTCCCCCAGATGTCTCAGTCCATTCCAGGGAAACCTGTTTTCCCTGCACTGCCTCGACTTTCAAGCCGAGGATCGACTCACACCACGGTGGCACGTGGGACAGCCCTGTGGGAAAGCCTCGAGGGAAGCCCCTGATCCCTTGATCCACGCGAAGGGAAGCGTGACACTGCTGCTACAGCTCGGGAGGAAAGCGCACGTGCATGCCCCACTCGAGACGAGGACTGACTCCCCTGGGGAGACTCCAGAAGTACCCCAAGATCCATGTCAGCACTGGAGATTCCTCAGGTTCCGGCACTGACTCCACACAAGGTTTTTAGGCCCAAGCATCGACGGGAGAGGAAACCCGAGAGGCCCCGAGAGGCCCCCGAAAACTCGCAAGGGGACTGGCCTTTCCTGAGGCCCAGAGCGGGTCCCTGAGGTCCCCGTCGTAAGTCGAGAGCACCTGCCGCAACTCGAGAAAATCCAGGAGGTTCTCCCCTCCAGGCGAGATGAGGCCCATTTCCGCTGAGGTGTCTCGAGGCTAATCACACTAACATCTGGAACTTCCAAAGGGTCCTTCACACCCTTGCTGCAACTCAAGAAGTTCCCCGACATACCCGTCCACTCGAGAGGAAGCACGAGAGTCCGCCCATATCCAGAGGAGCCCCGTTTCCGCCTCCTAGCTCGAGAGAGGGATCCTTTCCCTGCGTGTCGGGAAAGAATTCCCGGCGTTCCCGTCGCATCTCAAGTGGAGGCTCTCCAAAGGAAAGGCGAGAGGAACTCCAGGGTCGTGCCACATTCCCAGAGTCCCCAGATGTCTCAGTCCATTCCAGGGAAACCTGTTTTCCTGCACTGCCTCGACTTTCAAGCCGAGGATCGACTCACACCACACGGTGGCACGTGGGACAGCCTGTGGGAAAGCCTCGTGGGAAAGCCTCGAGGGAAAGCCACAGATCCCTTGATCCACGCGAAGGGAAGTGCGACACTGCTGCTACAGCTCGGAAGGAAAGCGCACGTGCATGCCCCACTCGAGACGAGGACTGACTCCCCTGGGGAGACTCCAGAAGTACCCCAAGATCCATGTCAGCACTGGAGAGGAATCCTCAGGTTCCGCACTGACTCCACACAAGGTCTTAGGCCCCAGCATCGACGGAAGAGGAATCCCGAGAGGCCCCCGAGCAACTCGCATGGGGACTGGCCTTTCCTGAGCCACCAGAGCGGGTCCCTGAGGTTCCCATCGTAAGTCGAGAGCACCTGCCGCAACTCGAGAAAATCCAGGAGGTTCTCCCTCCAGGCGAGATGAGGCCCATTTCCACTGAGGCGTCTCGAGGCTAATCACACCTAACCTCTGGAACTTCCAAAGGGTCCTTCACACCCTTGCTGCAACTCAAGAAGTTCCCCGATACCCGTCCACTCGAGAGGAAGCACGAGAGTCCCGCCCACATCCAGAGGAGCCCCGTTTCCGCCTCCTAGCTCGAGAGGAGGGATCCTTTCCCTGCGTGTCGGGAAAGAATTCCCGGCGTTCCCGTCGCATCTCAAGTGGAGGCGCTCTCCACAGGAAAGGCGAGAGGAACTCCAGGGTCGTGCCACATTCCCAGAGTCCCCCAGATGTCTCAGTCCATTCCAGGGAAACCTGTTTTCCCTGCACTGCCTCGACTTTCAAGCCGAGGATCGACTCACACCACGGTGGCACGTGGGACAGCCCTGTGGGAAAACCTCGTGGGAAAGCCTCGGGGAAAGCCTCGAGGGAAAGCCCTGATCCCTTGATCCACGCGAAGGGAAGCGTGACACTGCTGCTACAGCTCGGGAGGAAAGCGCACGTGCATGCCCCCACTCGAGACGAGGACTGACTCCCCTGGGGAGACTCCAGAAGTACCCCAAGATCCATGTCAGCACTGGAGAGGAATCCTCAGGTTCCGGCACCGACTCCACACAAGGTCTTAGGCCCCATCGACGGGAGAGGAATCCCGAGAGGCCCCGAGCAACTCGCATGGGGACTGGCCTTTCCTGAGCCACCAGCGGGTCCCTGAGGTCCCGTCGTAAGTCGAAGCACCTGCCGCAACTCGAGAAAATCCAGGAGGTTCTCCCTCCAGGCGAGATGAGGCCCATTTCCACTGAGGCGTCTCCAGGCTAATCACACCTAACCTCTGGAACTTCCAAAGGGTCCTTCACACCCTTGCTGCAACTCAAGAAGTTCCCCGATATATTGTTTCCACTCGAGAGGAAGCACGAGAGTCCCGCCCACATCCAGAGGAGCCCCGTTTCCGCCTCCAAGCTCGAGAGGAGGGATCCTTTCCCTGCGCGGTCGGGAAAGAATTCCCGGCGTTCCCGTCGCATCTCAAGTGGAAGGCTCTCCACAGGAAAGGAGAGGAACTCCAGGGTCGTGCCACATTCCCAGAGTCCCCAGATGTCTCAGTCCATTCCAGGGAAACCTGTTTTCCCTGCACTGCCTCGACTTTCAAGCCGAGGATCGACTCACACCACGTGGCATGTGGGACAGCCGTGGGAAAGCCTCGTGGGAAAGCCTCGAGGGAAAGCCACAGATCCCTTGATCACGCGAAGGGAAGCGGACACTGCTGCTACAGCTCGGGAGGAAAGCGCACGTGCATGCCCCCACTCGAGACGAGGACTGACTCCCCTGGGGAGACTCCAGAAGTACCCCAAGATCCATGTCAGAACTGGAAAGGAATTCTCAGTTCACACCGACTCCACACAAGGTCTTAGGCCCTGGCATCGATGGGAGAGGAATCCGAGAGGCCCCGAGCAACTCGCATGGGGACTGGCCTTTCCTGAGGCCACCAGAGCGGGTCCCTGAGGTCCCCGTAGTAATTCGAGAGCACCTGCCGCAACTTGAGAAAATCCAGGAGGTTCTCCCTTCTTGGCGAGATGAGGCCCATTTCCACTGAGTTCTCTCAAGGCTAATCACACCTAACCTCTGGAACTTCCAAAGGGTCCTTCACACCCTTGCTGCAATTCAAGAGTTCCCACATACCAGTCTCCACTCGAGAGGAAGCACGAGAGTCCCGCCCACATCCAGAGGAGCCCCGTTTCCGACTCCTAGCTCGAGAGAGGAGGGATCCTTTCCCTGCGTGGTCGGGAAAGAATTCCCGGCGTTCCCATCGCATCTCAAGAGGGGCGCTCTCCACAGGGAAGGCGAGAGGAACTCCAGGGTCGTGCCACTTCCAGAGTCCCACAGATGTCTTAGTCCATTCCAGGGAAACCTGTTTTCCCTGCACTGCCTCGACTTTCAAGAAGAGGTTCGACTCACACCAAGGTGGCAGTGGGCAGCCTGTGGGAAAGCGTCGTGGAAAGCTCGTGGGAAAGCCACAGATCCCTTGATCCACGCGAAGGGAAGCTCACACTGCTGCTACAGCTCGGAGGAAAGCGCACGTGCATGCCCCACTCGAGACGAGGACTGACTCCCCTGGGGAGACTCCAGAAACACCCCAAGATACATGTCAGCACTGGAGAGGAATCCTCAGGTTTTGGCACAGACTCCACACAAGATCTTAGGTCCCGGCATCGACGGGAGAGAAATCCCGAGAGACCCATGAGCAACTCGCATGGGGACTTCCCTTTCGTGAGGCCACAAGAGGGGGTCCCTGATGTCACCGTCGTAAGTCGAGAGCACCTGCCGCAACTCGAGAAAATCCAGGAGGTTCTCCTCCTGGCGAGATGAGGCCCATTTCCGCTGAGGGGTCTCGAGGCTAATCACACCTAAACTCTGGAACTTCCAAAGGGTCATTCACACCCTTGCTGCAACTCAAGAAGTTCCCAACATGCCCGTCTCCACTCGACAGGAAGCACGAGAGTCCCGCCCACATCCAGAGGAGCCCGTTTCCGCCTCCTAGCTAGAGAGGAGGGATCTTTCCCTGCGTGGTCGGGAAAGAATTCCCGGCGTTTCCGTCGCATCTCAAGAGGAGGCGCTCTCCACAGGAAAGGCGAGAGGAACTCCAGGGTCGTTCACCATTCCCAGAGTCCCCAGATGTTCAGTCCATTCCAGGGAAACCTGTTTTCCCTGCACTGCCTCGACTTTCAAGCGAGGATCGACTCACACCACGGTGGCACGTGGGACAGCCTGTGGGCCTCGTGGAAAGCCTCGTGGAAAGCCTCTTGGAAAGCCACAGATCACTTGATACGCGAAGGGAAGCGCGACACTGTTGCTACAGCTCGGGAGGAAAGCGCCACGTTCATGCCCCCATTCGAGACGAGGACTGTCTCCCCTGGGAGACTCCAGAAATACCCCAAGATCCATGTCAGCACTGGAGAGGAATCCTCCGGTTGCCACCACTCCACACAAGGTTTTATGCTCGGCATCGACGGGAGAGGAATCCCTAGAGGCCCCCGAGTAACTCGCATGGGGACCGTCCTTTTCGATATGCCACCAGAGCGGGTCCCTGAGGTCCCGTCGTAAGTCGAGAGCACCTGCACAACTCGAGAAAATCCAAGAGTTCTCCCTCCAGGCGAGATGAGGCCCATTTCCGCTGAGGCGTTCTGGAGGCTAATCACACCTAACCTCTGGAACTTCCATAGGGTATTCACACCCTTGCTGCAACTCAAGAAGTTCCCCACATACCGTCTTCAGTCGAGAGGAAGCACGAGAGTCCCGCCCACATCCAGAGGAGCACCGTTTCAGCTTCCTAGCTCGAGAGGAGGGATCCTTTCCCCTGCGTGTTCGGGAAAGAATTTC
>NW_017197841.1:0-7911 GCF_001704415.2 Capra hircus
CACTGATGCAAAGCACTGACTCATTGGAAAAGATTCTGATGCTGGCAAGGAATGAAGGCCAGAGGAGAAGGACATGACAGAGGATGAGATGGTTGGATGGTATTGGGGATTCGATGGACTTGAGTTCAGGCAGCTCTGGGAGTTGGTGATGACAGGGAAGCCTGGTGTGCTGCAGTCCATGGGGTTGCACAGAGTCATGTCGGGAGCCATGTCAGGCCTGTTACTGACAAAATGGAGGCACGGCCCCAAGCCCCTCTCTTTTCCCAGCACGACCTGGGATGAAGGAGTTGGGCCTTGTGATTCTGACTTGTTCTTTCCTCTCCTTGGCTGAGTTGACTAAAAAGGAATATTAAGGTTCTTAATGTTCTCGAGAGGAGCACGAGAAGGCAGAAAGCCTTGTCTGCAGCTGTGCTCAGAGAAAAATTCATAAAGTTAATCACTGACATTTGTTCAAGGACTTTTACAAAAGAGTGTTTCCAGGATGAGCAAATAGGTCAGCTTGAGGCCACGGGAGGGATTGCTATCTGAAGCCTTTTTGTGAGGAAAATGTTTATGGCAAAGGCATTTACTGAATTTAGAGCTTAGAAATAATTAAATAGTTAGAAGTTAGAGATTTAAGGAACGTTGTAAATGTTAGCATATTTTATTAGAGCTTAGAGAGGTTAGGAAATGTAAGGATACTAATAGCTAGAAGCCTTTTTAAGAGATAGTGAGCTCAGGATGTTAGGGGCAAATAGGATTTAGAAAGATAAGAAATAAACCGAGGAATGTAGCATGAGTTACAATATAATCACAAGTGAACTATAGGACACAGGAAGAGGAAGTAGATAATAGATGATAAAGCTGAGACCGAGAGAATCGCTGAAGCAGGAACTCTGTTTGAAGAGCAACAATGAATCATGGAGATAATAAATCTGGGTGAGGGGGAGCTGAAAATGTCAAACTTCTGACCTAATGCTTTTGTAAAAGTATAAAAGAAAACCTTAAACTTGAAATAAATGTGCAGTCCAAGAAAACTGAGAGGATGCGTCGTTACTCGCCGACACCATCCCTCCCTTCAGATTGAATCCCTGGCTGCTGGAGCAGGACTCTGGCCGAGTTGGACACACTGAACGACTGCAAAGAACTGATTGCAATAGGGAGAATGTTTTGAACACACGTTCTTAACATGTCTCAAAATGGAACAGAAAAAGATATTTCTTTAACATGAAAGGATAAGCAGGGTGAGCAACAACTCTGTGTGTGTGTGAGTTTGTGTATCTGTGTGTGTGTGTGTGTGTGTGTGTGTGTGTGTGTGTGTGTGTGTGAGATGGGGCAAGAGGTGGGGATGGATGAACAGACAGCATGATGGAGCAGTGTGACAGGAAGTGTTTCTTTCTGTAGTGAGCTGATTCTTAGAATGAGCTGTTAAGGGAGCCAGAAAGGTCTGACGCTTAGTGCTTGCTCAAGCTTGGGGGAAAGCTGAAGTTCAGAGGAGAGAAGGTTGGTTAAAACTTAGCCAAGCCAAATCAGTGGGTATATTATGGATGACTGTGAGCACTTGGCCAGTCTCTGCTGTTGTTTAAGAGAGGCAAAGTCAGCCCTTAGACAGTATTGTTGTTACCCAAATTGCAAGTCCATGCGCTTGATGCAGAATGAGGCCCATCAAAAGTAAATGTTTGAGTTTGGGACAGGGAAAGGTTTATTACAGATTCATACAAGGATGAGGGTGGCTCTTGCCCTAAGAACCCAAAGTTACTGAACGTTTTCAGTAAGTATGTTTAAAAGCAAAGGTTAGAGAAAGTTGTGGTAAGTTGTTTCAGACTTCGTGGTGTCACACCCTTTGTGCTTAAGGTTAGGTCACGGTCAGGTAATGATGTTCCTAAATATCTCTATCAGATGAATGTCATTTTCTGTCCTGACAAGAGAGGGCAAAGTCTCAAGGAACACCTTGCACCATGAAATGTCCCATCCTGGTCAAACAGAAACAGGTTTCAATTGGCAGCTCCTTCAGGGCAAGGTTCCCATATTCTACCCAGCTCTCATCCTTGATGGAGCCAGGTACCCAACACAATAGGTCCTGTCTCCTCAAGCTGTCCAACTGAGGAGACCAGTTCTCACAGCCTGAGACCCAGAAAGATGGCCACCTGCTATTAAGTTGCAGAGACAGGGATGGGGGAGAGGTTCACCGCTCCTCACGGCCTGGGCCAAGGCTAGTGGAGGGACTTCGTGAGGGCTCTGAATCACTAAAGGATGTAGTCCCCAGTCTATTCCCTGGGACCATCCAGCTCACCCACTGGCGCAACGTGGGTGATCTCCAGGCCCTCCAAAAGAATGCCAGAATCTCTCTTCTCTCACTTTCCACCTGATGACCACCACACCACCCTTACTTAAGCACTTCCCCAATGAATGGTCCCTCACTGGCAGTAACTGCGGGCAGGGCCCACTGTGGTGCTGATCAATAGCTGAGCAGGACAATGAATGGCCACTCCTTGACAGTTGGCTGCTTGTAAATGGGGCCATCTGAGACACCAAGCAAGGCTGAGCCACACCTGCTGCCTAGGAACAGGGTGGGTTGAAAAGAAGCACACCAATGGCTAACTGCATAGGGCTGTGCTCACTCTGCTCTGTTACACTGTGCATAGAATAAGAATCACTGTGAGGTTAAGGTTTGTCAAAGTAGTTCTCAAGGTGGGCTGGCTTTCACATTCTTGTTGGCTTTGAAATATTAGCTATGCTATATGCGGCACATGTGATCATGTGGCAGCTGTTGGAGGGGGCATAGATGAGCACTGCTGACAGGCATGCCTGGGAATACAATGAAAAAGAATGATGTACAAAAGTTAAAGAAGCCTGTGAAATCAAATCCTGATTTGGAACAGAGTCAATGAAACAGAGTAAAGCACACTGGACCCAACGTATCCTTAGGTAACAGAGCAGCATGAGCACCGCCCTTAGCGGGTAGCCATTGCTGTGCCTGATTACTCCATATCCTGTTACTAAGCAACCGGTCTTGCCTAGCAATTGGACAGCGCAACCCTGGGCCCTGCCCATAAGCAACCAACTATCAATGAGGTACCTACTGGTACTTCTCTTGCTCAGCTATTGGTCAGCTCCACAGTGGGCCCTATCTGATGATCACTGTTAACGTGGGCCCACTGGGGAAGTGATTCACTCAAGAGTTAGGGGCACAGTGGAAAACTGACTCTTGCCTTTGGGCACCTTCCTTTCCTTTGCTTCATTTTTTTTTTTTTTTTTTGTAAATCGGGAATGTATTTCTGGTAGATGGGGCAAGGTGAGTTTCCCTCCTCAAGATGAGAGTTGAAGTGTCCCCAACAATATTAGCGGAGGAGGCATTTAACACTTTCTTTGCTCTGAAGTGTAATCTTATGGAGACGGTGTATAGATCTTGGGGCAACGGACTGAAGATTCACCAAGCCTTGGGGTCTCTAAAGCTCACTGGAGTAGAACAAACTTCCAACCTGTTCTTAATTACCTGCTCGCTCTTAAGTTCCTTAAGCCCCTCAAGAACCCCCGATAGGAAGAGGGTGGTCTAAAGATGAAGTGACTAGAGGACTCTGAAGTGCTGAAATGGGATGAACAGTGTTTGGCAGAGGTTCATACAGGGATGGAGGGGGCAGGAGTGTTGAAGGGGGACATCCAAGTCAAAGAATAAAGGGCACTGAAGGAAAGTCTGAGGGTCATGAGAAGAAACACCATGCCCCTGAATCACCACTCCCCAGAATCAGACACACAGAGGGGTCAAGGGTGGGAAAGTTGTATCATGGCCTCCCTCAGCACCCACTAACCCATGATGATGGGCACAGTGGTACATTGTGATGTCTAAGACCCCAAAGCCACCATTGGCTGGGGGAGCGCCTAGCTGACCAATCAGAGTGAAGGGTGTGGCTCCTCATTGTCCTGGGAAGGTATATATAGGGAGGTCAGAGGCAGAGATTCTGGGTTAGGCCACTTCATGGTGTCATCATGGCTAAGGTAACCAGGAAGCCACGGCAGCCAAGAAGAGTTGCAGTGCGGTTTGCTTCGAGGATGAAAGGAAGAAAGAAGACCCTTTGGCAACGGAGATACAGAGGCAGTGTGAAGGTAAGATGATTCCATCGACACTCCCCAGGTTCTCCATTGACTTTGGTGCCCAAGACCTCTACACTGCCCTTGCCTGGCGCAAAAGTCCTCATCAGGCCACCTCCCTTTTCATGAAATCTCCCTTCCAACTCAGTTGTTATACTCTTTCCTCAAAACTCATACCCTTCTCTTGTCTTTCAAGGCACGAAATATGACCGTGAGGGTCAGAAGACCTCTCAAAGGAACCTTGAGAAAGAAAATCCGATCGTACGCCACTCCGTCGAAGAAGGTGAAGAAAACAAGAGAACCAAACTGTTTTCTCCGTTCCTGTGCACGTGAGAAACGGAACCAAAGCCGAAAAAGGTACCAAAATATGAGTCAGAGTCAAAGAAGGAGGCAGAATCAAAAGAGAAGATAAGCTCAGCCACCCCAGAATGAGAGACCCTGGAGAGGTACAACCTGGGCAGCCAGTAACTGAATAGAAAAGGTCAGACAGTTTAGAATTGTGTCTCCAGTGGTCTGCTTTCTTAGAAATGGTTAACCAGGAAAAGACTGACTCTCACACTAACATAGTAAACTGATGGCTGCGATTAAAATAAAACATCAAATGGTGAAAAGATGATATTTGTGTGTGTGTGAATTTTCTGATGGGAAGGGAGGGAAGGAAGAAAAGAGGTGGGCACCTGAGTGGGAGGGGTGCGAGGTCCCGAGAGATTGGGGAAAGACCCTGAGGTCCCCAGTTAGCCAGAGAGGAGAGGCCTGGACTGGGTCAGGAGTCTGCACTGAAGATGGCTAACCCTGCTTATCAATTGATCTCAGCGGCAAGGAGTAGTGGTGTGGTGTTACTGCCATTGTTTGGGGTGTGGAATGACATTAGGGTCTAGATTGCCAGAACCCAGATGGGAAGAGGGTTTCACATGGGGATGGTGAATGTCATACTTCCCCTGAGAGAGGCAGGCAGAAATCCCATCCTGGCCACTTACGTCATAATGGGCTTTGTTGCATCACTCACCTTTGCTGTCAGCTAAAGGTGCTCAGGAGGCACAAAATGCTGATACAACTAAAACCCACAACCAGCACTCCCAAAGATTAAAATAATGTTTGGAGGGAACAGACCAAATATCAATTAGGCCACTGTTTTCCTAAGAAACGGGTGGGAGCAGTGTGTTCCCAAGGGCAGGGCAGTGGAGGTGGCCCAAATCCCGGTGCAGATGACAAACAGGATCACCACACCAGATAATTTTTTTGGGTGGTGGGCACCATGCAGTTTGTGGGATCTTACTTCCCTGACCAGGGATTGAACCGGTTCCCCTTCTAGTGAAAGCATGGAGTCCTAACCCTGGACAGCCAGAGAACTCAGGACAGAGACTTTTATACAAGTATTAACATAAGACTGAGTAAAAGCTGGTCTTATATTGATCATCATCCCCTAGTATTTCTAAATAACTACAGTGTAAAACATTCTTCCCCAATAAAGTCTTTTGTTAGTCCACGCTCTGCAAGGTTTTGTGGTTTAAAATAAGAGTATGGGATATTATTTGGTGCTAACTTTCATTTTGAAATGTTTAAATAATTTCAAGTAGTAGTCAATCAAATATGGAGATATATAAGGCAGAGTCTCTACCAGAGGAATCCGGTGTGTCTTCTGAAAACATTTTAGAAACAATGAAAAGACAGAGTTTTACCATCAGCATCAAAAGAGTTGAGTTCAGATTTTAAGTTAATTATATGGTATCTTTTATTTGGACTGCAACTCCCTGATTAAATCTTTCTGGCCCTTTAACTCCTGAGAGACACAGTTGATAATTCAAAGTCCTTCACTGAATGTGATTTAAAATCATTAAGAGTGAAGGAGACCCTGGGTTTGTGGTCCTTTCAAAGGAAGTGGGAGAACTACCATTCCTGCTTGCTGAAAATTAATCAGTTAAAGCAGCTACCACGATGATATGGACAGAGAGACCTTATGTGTACCTATAGGTCGGTGCTGTGATTCCAGATCTGTATATATTATCACCATTTAACACTAGCACACTTTAATGACCTGTTGTGGGACTTACTGAAATACTTGCTGTTCAGTTCAGTTCAGTCACTCAGTTGTCTCCAAATCTTTGCAACCCCATGAATCGCAACCCGCCAGGCCTCCCCGTCCATCACCAACTCCCAGAGTTTACTCAGACTCATGTCCATTGAGTCAGTGATGCCATCTAGCCATCTCATCCTCGGTCGTCCCCTTCTCCTCCTGCCCCCAATCCTCCCAGCATCAGAATCTTTTCCAATGAGTCAACTCTTCTCATGAGGTGGCCAAATGTCTGGAGTTTCAGTTTTAGCATCATTCCTTCCAAAGAAATCCCAGGGCTGATCTCCTTCAGAATGGACTGGTTGGAATTCCTTGCAGTCCAAGGGACTCTCAAGAGTCTTCTCCAACACCACAGTTCAAAAGCATCAGTTCTTTGGTGCTCAGCTTTATTCACAGTCCAACTCTCACATCCATACATGACCACAGGAAAAACCATAGCCTTGACTAGACAGACCTTAGTCGGCAAAGTAATGTCTCTGCTTTTGAATATGCTATCTAGGTTGGTCATAACTCTTCTTCCAAGGAGTAAGCATCTTTTAATTTCATGGCTGCAGTCACCATCTGCAGTGATTTTGGAGCCCCAAAAAATAAAGTCTGACACTGTTTCCACTGTTTCCCCATAACTTGCTGTTAGCAGAAGGTAACAGATTGCTAGGCCTGAAGAGCTGAAAGTGAAAGTTGCTCAGTTGTGTCCGACTGTTGGTGACCCCATGGACTATACAGTCCATGGAATTCTCCAGGCCAGAATACTGGAGTGGGTATCCTTTCCTTTCTCCAGGGGATCTTCCCAACCCTGGGATCAAACCCAGGTCTCCCACATTGCAGGCAGATTCTTCAGCAGCTGAGCAACAAGGGAAGCCAAGGAATACTGGAGTGGGTAGCTGATCCCTTCTCCAGCACATCTTCCCTACCCAAGAATTGAACTGATGTCTCCAGCTTTGCAGGCAGAATCTTTCCCAACTGAGTTATCAGGAAAGTCCTGAGGTGGACCAAAAGTGGATGTTAGAGGCCCTTGTTTCCCTAAAGTGGCACTGGTATATATTTTAATATCCATGGATATACTGCCACCTTGCAGAGAGAAGTGAGGATGCATAGAGTTTAAAAAGGATCCAAAGACACTTAGGGTTAAAAGAGAAAAACATAAATAATAAGTCATGAGTTGAGAAAGGGTATGTCCAAGTAGATCAACAACAATAAATCAATATCAGACGCCTGTAGCTCTCCTGGAAAAGGACGGTATATTGTGATTCAGACATGTCAAGTCCTATTGCAAAAGCTGTGTTTTATTGGAGGGGGGGTTTGCTCATTAGCACTTTCAAAGAGTAGTAGAAACTCTTTATACTTCCACTTATACAGGTTCCCTATGAGTAGATGCCAACTGACCTCTCTAGCTGTGTCCATAACAACCTCTATTGACTAATACAATGATTTTCCCAAGACCTTCTACTTCCTCTATGCCTGTGTCCATCCTATCTTCTGTGACTCAGAAACTAGCAACCATCTGAGGCCAGCCTAATGGTCACCTCCAAAGGAAATTTTCTTAATCATTCTCTTGAGTATTAATTTTTTTCACGTTCTCTAATCAGTTGCAGTTTATTACATGGCAGCTTTGTATAACAGATTTTTGAGTATGTATCTATCAGACATGCATGCCAGAGAGGTAAACGTATTAGAAATCAACAGTGTGGTGACATAAAATATTATCAGAAGTTGGATTATCTAAGACTGTAAGGGAGAGAATCACTCTCTTTTGCCAAGTATGTCTAAGAATC
>NW_017197842.1:0-7911 GCF_001704415.2 Capra hircus
TCGGGCTTCGGATTCTTTCCGTCGATGCAGGGGCCTAAAACCTTGTTTGGAGTCGGTGCCGGAACGTGAGGATTCCTCGCCAGTGCTGAGATTTTGGGTACTTCTGGAGTCTCTCCAGGGTAGTCAGTCCTCGTATCGAGTGGGGGCATGCACGTGCGCTTTCCTTCCGAGATGTAGCAGCAGTGTCACACTTCCGTTCGCGTGAATCAAAGCAACTGTGGCTTCCCTCGAGGCTTTCCCACGAGGCTTTCTCTCGAGGCTTTCCCACGAGGCTTTCCACAGGGCTGCCACGTGCCACAGTGGTGTGAGTCGATCCTCGGCTTGAAAGTAGAGGCAGTGCAGGGAAAACAGGTGTCCCTGGAATGGACTGGGACATCTGGGGGACTTAGGGAATGGTGGCACGTCCCTGGAGTTCCTCTCGCCTTTCCTGTGGAGATCGCCTCCTCTTGAGATGCACCGGAAACACTGGGAACTCTTTCCCGATCACTGATGGAAAGGATCCCTCCTCTCGAGCTAGGAGGCGGAAACGGGGCTCCTCTGAATTTGGGCGGGACTCTCGTGCTTCCTCTCGAGTGGAGACGGGTATGTTGGGGATCTTCTTGAGTTGCAGCAAGGGTGTGAAGGACCCTTTGTAAGTTCCAGAGGTTAGGTGTGATTAGCCTTGAGACACCTCAGCGGAAATGGTCCTTATCTCGCCTGGAAGGGAGAACCTCCTGGATTTTCTCGAGTTGTGGCAGGTGCTCTCGACTAACGACGGGGACCTCAGGGACCCGCTCTGGTGGCCTCAGGAAAGGCCAGTCCCCATGCAAGTTGCTCGGGGGCCTCTCGGGATTCCTCTCCCTTCGATGCCAGGCCCTAAGACCTTGTTTGGAGTCGGTGCCGGAACCTGAGGATTCCTCTCCAGTGCTGACATGGATCCTGGGGTACTTCTGGAGTCTCCCCAGGGGAGTCACTCGTCGTCTCGAGTGCGGGTATGCACGTGCGCTTACCTCCCGAGCTGTAACAGCAGTGTCACGCTTCCCGTCGGCGGTGATCAAGGGATCTGTGGCTTTCCCTCGAGGGCTTTCCCACCGAGGCCTTCCCACAGGGCTGTCCCCACGTGCCACCGAGGTGTGAGTCGATCCTCGGCTTGGAAAGTCGAGGGCAGTGCAGGGGAAAACAGGTTTCCCTGGAATGGACTGACACATCTGGGGGACTCTGGGAATGTGGCACAACCCGGGAGTTCCTCTCGCCTTTTCCTGTGGAGGAGCGCCTCCACTTGAGGTGTGACCGGGAACGCCGGGAATTCTTTCCCGACCACGCAGGGAAAGGATCCCTCCTCTCGAGTTAGGAGGCGGAAACGGGGCTCCTCTGGATGTGGGCGGGACTCTCGTGCTTCCTCTCGAGTGTAGTCGGGTATGTCGGGGAACTTCTTTGAGTTGCAGCAAGGGTGTGAAGGACCCTTTGGAAGTTCCAGAGTTTAGGTGTGATTAGCCTCGAGACGCCTCAGCGGAAATGGGCCTCATCTCGCCTGGAGGGGAGAACCTCCTGGATTTTCTCGAGTTGCGGCAGGTGCCTCTCGACTTACGACTGGGGACCTCAGGGACCCGCTCTGGTGGCCTCAAGGCAAAAGGCCAGTCCCCATGGAGTTGCTCAGGGGCCTCTTCGGGATTCCTCTCCAGTGGATGCCGGGGCCTAAGATCTTGTGTGGAGTAGGTGCCGGAAACCTGAGCATTCCTCTCAAGTGCTGAGATGGATCTTGGGGTACTTCTGGAGTCTCCCCAGGGGAGTCAGTCGTCGTCTCGAGTGGGGGGAATGCACGTGCGCTTTCCTCCCGAGCGAAGCAGCAGTGTCACGCTTCCCTTTGCGTGGATCAAGGGATCAGGGGCTTTCCCTCGAGGCTTTCCCACAGGGCTTTCCACGAGGTCACAGGGCTGTCCCACGTGCCACCGTGGTGTGAGTCGATCCTCCTTTGAAAGTCGAGGGCAGTGCAGGGAAAACAGGTTTCCCTGCAATGGCCTGAAGAATCAGGGGGACTCTGGGAATGGGGCCTGATCCTGGAGTTCCTCTCCGTCTTTCCTGTGGGAGAGCGCCTCCTCTTGAGATGCGACAGGAATGCTAGGAATTCTTTCCCGACCACGCAGGGAAAGGATCCCTCCTCTCGAGCTAGCAGTCGGAAACGGGGCCACTCTGGAAATGGGCGGGACTCTCATGTTACTCTTGAGTGGAGACCGGTATGTCGGGGGAACTTCTTGAGTTGCAGCAAGGGTGTGAAGGACCCTTTGGAAGTTCCAGATGTTAGATGTGATTAGGCCTCGAGACGCCTCAGCGGAAATGGGCCTCATCTCGCCTGGAGGGGAGAACCTCCTGGATTTTCTCGGAGTTGCGGCAGGTGCTCTCAACTTACGACGGGGACCTCAGGGACCCGCTCTGGAGGCCTCAGGAAAGGCCAGTCCCCATGCGAGTTGCTCGGGGGCCTCTCGGATTCCTCTCCCTTCGATGCAGGTGCCTAAGATCTTGTGTGGAGTCGGTGCTGGAACCTGAGGATTCCTCTGCAGTGCTGACATGGATCTTGGGTGTACTTCTGGAGTCTCTCAGGGCAGTCAGTCCGCTACTCCACTGGGGGCATGCACGTGCGCTTTCCTCCCGATCTGTAGCAGCAGTGTCACGCTTCCCTTCGCATGGATCAAGGGATCTGTGGCTTTCCCTCGAGGCTTTCCCACGAGGCTTTCCCACAGGGCTGTCCCACGTGCCACTGTGGTGTGAGTCGATCCTCGGTTTGAAAGTCGAGGCAGTGCAGGGAATAAAGGTTTCCCTGGAATGGACTGAGACATCTGGGGGACTCTGGGAATGGTGGCACGACCCTGGAGTCCTCTCTATTTTCCTGTGGAGAGCGCCTCCACTTAAGATGCGTTGGAAACGCCGTGAATTCTTTTCCCGACCATGGAGGGGAAGGATCAATGCTCTCGAGCTATGAGGCGGAAACAGGGCTCCTCTGGATGTGGGTGGGACACTCGTGCTTCCTCTCGAGTGGAGACGGGTATGTCGGGGAACTTCTTGAGTTGCAGCAAGGGTGTGAAGGACCCTTTGGAAGTTCCAGAGGTTACGTGTGATTAGCCTCGAGACGCCTCAGCGGAAATGGGCCTCATCTCGCCTGGAGGGGAGAACCTCCTGGATTTTCTCGAGTTGCGGCAGGTGCTCTCGACTTACGACGGGGACCTCAGGGACCCGCTCTGGTGGCCTCAGAAAGGCCAGTCCCCATGCGAGTTGCTCGGGGGCATCTCGGGATTCCACTACCGTCGATGCCCGGGCCTAAGACCTTGTTTGGAGTCGGTGCCGGAACCTGAGGATTCCTCTCCAGTGCTGACTTGGCTATTGGGGTACTTCTGGAGTCTCCCCAGGGGAGTCAGTCCTCGTCTCGAGTGGGGGCATGCACGAGCGCTTACCTCCCGAGCTGTAGCAGCAGTGTCATGCTTCCCTTCGCGTGAATCAAGGGAACAGTGGCTTTCCCTCGAGGCTTTCCCTAGAGGCTTTCCCACCAGGCTTTCCCACGAGGCTTTACCACAGCGCTATCACGTGCCACCATGGTGTGAGTCGATCCTCGGCTTGAAATTTGAGGCAGTGCCGGGAAAACAGGCTTCCCTGGAATGGCCTGAGACATCTGGGCGACTCTGGGAATGGTGGAAGGACCCTGGAGTTCCTGACGCCTTTCCTGTGGAAAGCCTACCCTCTTGAGATGCGACGGGAACGCCGGGAATTCTTTCCCGACCATGCAGGGAAAGGATCCCTCCTCTCGTGCTATGAGGCGGAAACGGGGCCTCCTCTGGATGTGGGCGGGACTCTCGTGCTTCCTCTCGAGTGGAGACGGGTATGTCGGGGAACTTCTTGAGTTGCAGCAAGGATGTGAAGGACGTTTTCGAAGTTCCAGAGGTTAGGTGTGATTAGCCTGGGGACGCCTCAGAGGAAACGGGCCTCATCTCGCCTGGAGGGGAGAACCTCCTGGATTTTATCGAGTTGCGGCAGTTGCTCTCGACTTATGACGGGGACCTCAGGGACCCGCTCTGATGGCCTCAGGAAAGGCCAGTACCCATGCTAGTTGCTCGGGGCCTCTCGGGATTCTTCTCCCGTCGATGCAGGGGCCTAAAACCTTGTTTGGAGTCGGTGCCGGAACGTGAGGATTCCTCGCCAGTGCTGATGTGGATCTTGGGGTACTTCTGGAGTCTCTCCAGGGTAGTCAGTCCTCGTATCGAGTGGGGGCATGCACGTGCGCTTTCCTTCCGAGATGTAGCAGCAGTGTCACACTTCCGTTCGCGGTGAATCAAAGCAACTGTGGCTTCCCTCGAGGCTTTCCCACGAGGCTTTCTCTCGAGGCTTTCCCACGAGGCTTTCCCACAGGGCTGTCCCACGTGCCACAGTGGTGTGAGTCGATCCTCGGCTTGAAAGTAGAGGCAGTGCAGGGAAAACAGGTGTCCCTGGAATGGACTGGGACATCTGGGGGACTTAGGGAATGGTGGCACGTCCCTGGAGTTCCTCTCGCCTTTCCTGTGGAGATCGCCTCCTCTTGAGATGCACCGGAAACACTGGGAACTCTTTCCCGATCACTGATGGAAAGGATCCCTCCTCTCGAGCTAGGAGGCGGAAACGGGGCTCCTCTGAATTTGGGCGGGACTCTCGTGCTTCCTCTCGAGTGGAGACGGGTATGTTGGGGATCTTCTTGAGTTGCAGCAAGGGTGTGAAGGACCCTTTGTAAGTTCCAGAGGTTAGGTGTGATTAGCCTTGAGACACCTCAGCGGAAATGGTCCTTATCTCGCCTGGAAGGGAGAACCTCCTGGATTTTCTCGAGTTGTGGCAGGTGCTCTCGACTAACGACGGGGACCTCAGGGACCCGCTCTGGTGGCCTCAGGAAAGGCCAGTCCCCATGCAAGTTGCTCGGGGGCCTCTCGGGATTCCTCTCCCTTCGATGCCAGGCCCTAAGACCTTGTTTGGAGCCGGTGCCGGAACCTGAGGATTCCTCTCCAGTGCTGACATGGATCCTGGGGTACTTCTGGAGTCTCCCCAGGGGAGTCACTCGTCGTCTCGAGTGCGGGTATGCACGTGCGCTTACCTCCCGAGCTGTAACAGCAGTGTCACGCTTCCCGTCGCGTGGATCAAGGGATCTGTGGCTTTCCCTCGAGGCTTTCCCACGAGGCCTTCCCACAGGGCTGTCCCACGTGCCACCGAGGTGTGAGTCGATCCTCGGCTTGAAAGTCGAGGCAGTGCAGGGAAAACAGGTTTCCCTGGAATGGACTGACACATCTGGGGGACTCTGGGAATGTGGCACAACCCGGGAGTTCCTCTCGCCTTTCCTGTGGAGAGCGCCTCCACTTGAGGTGTGACGGGAACGCCGGGAATTCTTTCCCGACCACGCAGGGAAAGGATCCCTCCTCTCGAGTTAGGAGGCGGAAACGGGGCTCCTCTGGATGTGGGCGGGACTCTCGTGCTTCCTCTCGAGTGTAGTCGGGTATGTCGGGGAACTTCTTGAGTTGCAGCAAGGGTGTGAAGGACCCTTTGGAAGTTCCAGAGTTTAGGTGTGATTAGCCTCGAGACGCCTCAGCGGAAATGGGCCTCATCTCGCCTGGAGGGGAGAACCTCCTGGATTTTCTCGAGTTGCGGCAGGTGCTCTCGACTTACGACGGGGACCTCAGGGACCCGCTCTGGTGGCCTCAGGCAAGGCCAGTCCCCATGCGAGTTGCTCGGGGGCCTCTCGGGATTCCTCTCCAGTGGATGCCGGGGCCTAAGATCTTGTGTGGAGTAGGTGCCGGAACCTGAGCATTCCTCTCAAGTGCTGAGATGGATCTTGGGGTACTTTCTGGAGTCTCCCCAGGGGAGTCAGTCGTCGTCTCGAGTGGGGGAATGCACGTGCGCTTTCCTCCCGAGCGAAGCAGCAGTGTCACGCTTCCCTTTGCGTGGATCAAGGGATCAGGGGCTTTCGCCTCGAGGCTTTCCCACAGGGCTTTCCCACGAGGCTTCCCCACAGGGCTGTCCCACGTGCCACCGTGGTGTGAGTCGATCCTCCCTTGAAAGTCGAGGCAGTGCAGGGAAAACAGGTTTCCCTGCAATGGCCTGAGAAATCAGGGGGACTCTGGGAATGGGGCCTGATCCTGGAGTTCCTCTCGTCTTTCCTGTGGAGAGCGCCTCCTCTTGAGATGCGACAGGAATGCTAGGAATTCTTTTCCCGACCACGCAGGGAAAGGATCCCTCCTCTCGAGCTAGCAGTCGGAAACGGGGCCACTCTGGAAATGGGCGGGACTCTCATGTTACTCTTGAGTGGAGACCGGTATGTCGGGGAACTTCTTGAGTTGCAGCAAGGGTGTGAAGGACCCTTTGGAAGTTCCAGATGTTAGATGTGATTAGCCTCGAGACGCCTCAGCGGAAATGGGCCTCATCTCGCCTGGAGGGGAGAACCTCCTGGATTTTCTCGAGTTGCGGCAGGTGCTCTCAACTTACGACGGGGACCTCAGGGACCCGCTCTGGAGGCCTCAGGAAAGGCCAGTCCCCATGCGAGTTGCTCGGGGGCCTCTCGGGATTCCTCTCCCTTCGATGCCGGTGCCTAAGATCTTGTGTGGAGTCGGTGCTGGAACCTGAGGATTCCTCTGCAGTGCTGACATGGATCTTGGTGTACTTCTGGAGTCTCTCAGGGCAGTCAGTCCGCTACTCCACTGGGGGGCATGCACGTGCGCTTTCCTCCCGATCTGTAGCAGCAGTGTCACGCTTCCCTTCGCATGGATCAAGGGATCTGTGGCTTTCCCTCGAGGCTTTCCCACGAGGCTTTCCCACAGGGCTGTCCCACGTGCCACTGTGGTGTGAGTCGATCCTCGGTTTGAAAGTCGAGGCAGTGCAGGGAATAAAGGTTTCCCTGGAATGGACTGAGACATCTGGGGGACTCTGGGAATGGTGGCACGACCCTGGAGTCCTCTCTATTTTCCTGTGGAGAGCGCCTCCACTTAAGATGCGTTGGAAACGCCGTGAATTTCTTTTCCGACCATGCAGGGGAAGGATCAATGCTCTCGAGCTATGAGGCGGAAAACAGGGCTCCTCTGGATGTGGGTGGGACACTCGTGCTTCCTCTCGAGTGGAGACGGGTATGTCGGGGAACTTCTTGAGTTGCAGCAAGGGTGTGAAGGACCCTTTGGAAGTTCCAGAGGTTACGTGTGATTAGCCTCGAGACGCCTCAGCGGAAATGGGCCTCATCTCGCCTGGAGGGAGAACCTCCTGGATTTTCTCGAGTTGCGGCAGGTGCTCTCGACTTACGACGGGGACCTCAGGGACCCGCTCTGGTGGCCTCAGAAAGGCCAGTCCCCATGCGAGTTGCTCGGGGGCATCTCGGGATTCCACTACCGTCGATGCCCGGGCCTAAGACCTTGTTTGGAGTCGGTGCCGGAACCTGAGGATTCCTCTCCAGTGCTGACTTGGCTATTGGGGTACTTCTGGAGTCTCCCCAGGGGAGTCAGTCCTCGTCTCGAGTGGGGCATGCACGAGCGCTTACCTCCCGAGCTGTAGCAGCAGTGTCATGCTTCCCTTCGCGTGAATCAAGGGAACAGTGGCTTTCCCTCGAGGCTTTCCTAGAGGCTTTCCACCAGGCTTTCCACGAGGCTTTACCACAGCGCTATCCACGTGCCACCATGGTGTGAGTCGATCCTCGGCTTGAAATTTGAGGCAGTGCCGGGAAAACAGGCTTCCCTGGAATGGCTGAGAATCTGGGGACTCTGGAATGGTGGAAGGACCCTGGAGTTCCTGACGCCTTTCCTGTGGAGCCTACCCTCTTGAGATGCGACGGGAACGGGAATTCTTTCCGACCATGCAGGAAAGGATCCTCTCTCCTGCTATGAGGCGGAAACGGGCTCCTCTGGATGTGGGCGGACTCTCGTGTCTCTCGAGTGGAGACGGTATGTC
>NW_017197843.1:0-7910 GCF_001704415.2 Capra hircus
GTGTGAACCTGCATACCCGACCTAGGGGCCACAGGGCACCTGTTTTGCTCGAGTGGGTCCTGGAGGGGTGCAGCATAGCAAGAGCTTAAAAATCCATCCAATTTGTCTTTTTTTTAACCTCGGAGAGAACGAGGTTTGCTCCACCTCCACCCTTTGGCAGTGTGGAGGGAAGAGGGCACCACCCTCTCCCAAAGGGGACATAGGGCCTACCAGGAGAGAAAGGCCCCTTGAGGAGCTGAGCCCAGGTAGGCAGCCAGTGATGTCAAGCACACTCCCGCTGCTTGCTTCTTCATGGCCACTCCCACGATCTGCTAGGAATGTCTTTGCAAGGATCTCAAAGGGAAGGGGAGATACATGGCCCTGTCTCTGGAACTTCAGTCCTCTGAGCAGATCTGGAGGTCTTGAGTTGTATAAGCAAACCTGTTCCTTCCAAATAGAGGCTTGCAAACACACCCCCGGTGGTTGCCTCTTCTTCCCCGAAGAAGTCTTTCTTTCCCCACATGCTGCGAACTCCCTGTCCCAACCTCCAAGAATAGCGCTTCTTGCCATTCCTTTCTTAGAGCAGTTATCCCTGAGCTTGGGGCCGTAGGGACTAGCCCCACACTCACAGGAAAGGCAAAGACTCCTCCATACATCTCCTCTATCCCCTTTGCTCTGGAGAGAGCTCTAGTGAGCCTAGGTCTTTCAGGAAAATTCTTGGCTTGGACAGGATCTCACCCTGTTTGTGAACCTGCATACCCAACCAGGGCCACAGAGCACCTGTTTCAGTAAAGTGGGCCCTGAAAGGGTGCAGCCTAGCAAGAGCTTGAAAATCCATTCAATTGCTGTTTTTGTACCTCTGACAGAGCGAGCTTGGCTCCACCCTTTGGCAGTGAGGAGAAAAGAGGGCATGACACCCTCCCCAAGGGGACATGGGGCCTATTCGAGAGGGAAAGGCCCCTTGTGGAGATGAGGCCAGGAAGGCACACAGTCGTGTCAAACACACTCCACTGCTTGCTTCTTCAGGGCACTCCCGCTATCAGCTAGGAATGTCTTTGCAATGATCACAAAGGGAAGGGGAGATACAGGACCTGCTTCTGGACCTCCGGTGCTCTGAGCAAATCTCGAGGTCTCCCGTTGTTGGTCAAGGTCAAGGTCAAGTTCAAGTTCAAGGTCAAGTTCAAGTTTCAAGTCAAGTTCAAAGTCAAGGTCAAGGTCAAGGTCAAGTCAAGCAAGTTCAAGTTCAAGTTCAAGTTGTTCAAAAGGTCAAGGTCAAGTAAAGTTCAAGTTGAAGTCAAGGTCAAGGTCAAGTTCAAGCTCAAGGTCAAGGTCAAGTCAAGTTCAAGGTCAAGGTCAAGTTCAAGTTCAAGTTTCAAGTTCAAGTCAAGTTCAAGTCAAGTTCAAGTTCAAGTCAAGTTCAAGTGAAGTTAAAGTTCAAGGTCAAGGTTCAAGTCAAGGTCAAGGCCAATTTCAAGTTCAAAGTCAAGGTCAAGGTCAAGTCAAGGTCAAGGTCAAGTTCAACTTCAAGGGCAGGGCAAGGCCAAGACCAAGACCAAGGCAAGGGCAAGGGCAAGGGCAAGGCCCAGGCCAAGGCAAAGCCAAGGCCACCAAAGCGAAGCCCAAACCCCGTAACGCCTGACAAAAGGCAGAAGCCACTAGGCCCCTGTGCAGAGGAAGCCACTGAAGGCAGCAAGGCCACAGAGCTCCCCGACTCCCATTCCCACAGGAAGATGTGAGGATAAAGGGCCTCATCCCAGCACAGCACCTGCTCCCACCACCCGCAACCCCGGCCCCCGCCCCCCGCAGCACGCCCCCTGAAACAACACTGTCTTCCCAGAAAAGAGAACGGAGAAGCCATGTGTGTGCCAAAGGAGCAAGATGAACGAACGATGCCACGCCCTCCGAATTTGGGCACACCTGACGCCTCGGAACCCCGGCCTGGCCGATGGGTCCCAGCCGTTCTCGGGTGGGAGGGGGTCAACACATTGGCCGAGAGCCCTTGCCCAGGCCACCCGCAAATCCCCTGAGATGTGATCCGACCACAGGGACCGAGGGCAAACGTACCGCTTGAGGTGCTGGAGGAGCCGAACCAAGCCATGGTGGGAGAGGCACACGGGCACGCTGCAGACTGCTGGCCGAGTGGGCGGGGACCCAGCAGCTTAGGACTCTGGAGAACGGGAGGCGTCTCCGCCACCATTGACGTCAATAGGGTTTGGGTGGGTAGATGGTGGGGGTCGCCCCTGGCCTCTTTCCAAGCAGAGACCCTGGACGGAGTCCCGTGGAGCGAGTGGGCTTTTCCCGGGCACGGCTGAGCCCTGGACCGCCAAGATCCCCGTTGGGTGGGCGGGCAGTTCGCGCGCTTTGGTTTGTGGCCCTCCCTCGCAGCGGGGGGTGGGATCAACCCCGGGTGGATCAATCAGGGGCCCTCAGCAGTGCCAAGGGGAGCTCACCGCCCAGGAAACGCCCAAGGTCCCTTTGAATTGGCCACCAACGCCCCCTTTCCCAGCCTGCCTTGCTCTGGGATTTCCCGCCTTTTCACATTCCACAGGTCCCTGGGCCTCGACTGTCCCCGCTGGCTCCTCCGAGGCATTCCGGGACACCAGACGCTCTCTCCAGCGCTTCCACCTAGATGCCTCGCTGTCCTCGCCTCCGTTTCCCCCATGCCCCCTCCCCAACTTCTCCATGGGCTCTTGGCATCCTTTCCCTACAGCAGTCCCAGAGTGCCACCGCCGAGGGCTTTGAGTTGCCTGGAGCCCAAGGCTCCGGCCAGAGACCTGAGGGGCCAGCGTCTGGACTGGCAGCTAATGCCATTTGGGGCTTTTCTCACGTGGAGCCTGAGGCCCGCACCTCCGCGGGCAACCCCCCAGCGCGAGTGCTCTGGAGACACCCGCCCAAGGGGACAGTGTATCCCCTACTGTGGGGAAGGAGGTTCCTGTTTTCCCTGCACTGGTTCGACTTTCACGCCGAGGATCGACTCACACCATGGTGGCAAGTGGAATAGCCCTGTGGGAAAGCCTCATGGGAAAGACTCCAGGGAAAGCCACAGATTCCTTGATCCACGAGAAGGGAAGCGTGACACTGCTGCTACCGCTCGGGAGGAAAGCGCACGTGCATGACCCCACTCGAGCCGAGGACTGACGCAAGCTTGGGAGACTCCAGAAGTACGCCAAGATCCATGTCAGCACTGGAGAGGAATCCTCAGGTTCCCGGTCCCGACTCCACACAAGGTCTTAGGCCCGGCATCGACGGGAGAGGAATCCTGAGAGGCCCCCTAGTACCTCGCATGGGGACTGGCCTTTCCTGAGGTCACCAGAGCGGGTCCCTGAGGTCTCCGTCGTAACTCGAGAGCACCTGCCGCAACTCGAGAAAATCCAGGAGGTTCTCCCCTGCAGGCGAGATGAGGCCCGTTTCCACTGAGGTGTCTCGAGGCTAATCACACGTGAACTCTGGAACTTCTAAAGAGTCTTTCACAGTCATGCTGCAACTCAAGAAGTTCCCCGACATACCCGTCTCCACTCAAGAGGAAGCACGAGGGTCCCGGCCACATCCAGAGGAGCTGCGTTTCCGGCTCGTAGCTCGAGATGAGGGATCCTTTCCCTACTTGGTCGGGAAAGAATTCCCGGCATTCCCATCGCATCTCAAGAGGAGGCGCTCTCCAAAGGAAAGGGGAGAGGAACTGCAGGGTCGTGCCACCATTCCAAGACTCCCCCAGATGTCTCAGTCCATTCCATAGGAACCTGTTTTCCCTGCACTGCCTCGGCTTTCACGCCGAGGATTGACTCACACCACCGAGACACGTGGGACAGCCCTGTGGAGAGCCTCGTGGGAAAGACTCGAGGGAAAGTCACAGATCCCTTGGTCCACGCAAGCAGAAGCGTGACACTGCTGCTACAGCATGGGAGGAAAGGGCACGCTCATGCCCCCACTCGAGACGAGGCCTGAATCCCCTGGGGAGAATCCAGAGGTAGCCCAAGATCCATGTCAGCACTGGAAAGGAATCCTCAGGTTCCCGGTACCGACTGCACACAAGGTCTTAGGCCCCGACATCGACAGGAGAGGAATCCCGAGAAGACCCCGAGCAACTCGCATGGGGACTGGCCTTTCCTCAGGCCACCAAAGCGGGTCCTTGAGGTCCAGGTCGTAAGTCGAGAGCACCTGCCGCAACTCGAGAATATCCAGGAGGTTCTCCCCTCCAGGTGAGCTGAGGCCCATTTCCGCTAAGGCGTCACGAGGCTAATCACACCTAAACTTTCGAACTTCCAAAGAGTCCTTCACACCCTTGCTTCAACTCAAGAAGTTCCCCGACATACCCGTCTCCACTTGAGAGGAAGCACAAGAATCCCGCCCATATCCAGTGGAGCCCCTTTTCTGCCTCATAGCTCGAGAGGAGGGATCCTTTCAGTGCATGGTCGGGAAAGAATTCCTTGCATTCCCATCGCATCTCAAGAGGAGGCGCTCTCCACAGGAAAGGCGAGAGGAACTCCAGGGTCATGCCACCATTCCCAGAGTCCCCCATATGTCTCAGTCCATTCCAGGGAAACCTGTTTTCCTGGCACTGCCTCCACTTTCAAGCCGAGGATCGACTCACACCACGGTTGCACGAGGGAAAGCCCTGTGGGAAAGCCTCGTGGAAAGCCTCGTGGGAAACGCTCGAGGGAAAGCCACTGATCCCTTGATCCACACGAAGGGAAGCGTGACACTGCTGCTACAGCTCTGGAGGAAAGCACACGTGCAAGCCCCCACTCGAGACGAGGACTGACTCCCCTGGGGAGACTCCAGAAGTACCCCAAGATCCATGTCAGCACTGGAGAGGAATCCTCAGGTTCCGGCACCGACACGACACAAGGTCTTAGGGCCTGGCATCGATGGGAGAGGAATTCCGAAAGGCCTCTGAGCAACTCGCATGGGTACTGGCCTTTCCTGAGGCCACCAGAGCGGGTCCCTGAGGTCCCCGTCCTAAGTCGAGAGCACCTGCCGCAACTCGAGAATATCCAGGAGGTTCTCCCCTCCAGGCGAGATGAGGCCCTTTTCCGCTGAGATGTCTCGAGTCTAATCACACCTAAACTCTGGAACTTCGAAAGGGTCCTTCACACCTTTGCTTCAACTCAAGAAGTTCCCCGACATACCCGTCTCCACTCGAGAGGAAGCACGAGAGTCCAGCTCACATTCAGATGAGCCGTGTTTCCGCCTCCTAGCTCGAGAGGAGGGATCCTTTCCCTGCGTGTCCGGAAAGAATTCCCGGCGTTCCCGTCGCATCTCAAGAGGAGGGGCTCTAAACAGTAAAGGTGAGAGGAACTCCAGGTTGTGCCACCATTCCCTGAAAGCCCCGGATGTCTCAGTCCATTCCAGGGAAACCTGTTTACCCTGCACTGCCTCGACTTTCAAGCCGAGGATAGAGTCACACCACGGTGGCACGTGGAGAGCCCTGTGGGAAAGCCTCGAGGGAAAGCCTCGTGGGAAAGCCTCGAGGAAAGCCACAGTTCCCTTGATCCACGCGAAGGGAACCGTGACAATGCTGCTGCAGCTCGGGAGGAAAGCGCACGTGCATGCCCCCACTCGAGACGAGGACTGACTCCCCTGGGGAGACTCCAGAAGTACCCCAAGATCCATGTCAGCACTGGAGAGGAATCCTCAGGTTTCGGCACCGACTCCACAGAAGGTTTAGGCCCCGGCATCGTCGGGAGAGGAAACCCGAGGGGCCACGAGCAACTCGCATGGGGACTGGCCTTTCCTGAGGCCACCAGAGCGGGTCCCTGAGGTCCCCTTCGTAAGTCGAGAGCACCTGCCGCAACTCGAGAAAATCCAGGAGGCTTTCCCCTCCAGGGGAGATGAGGCCCATTTCCGCTGAGGCGTCTCGAGGCTAATCACACCTAACCTCTGGAACTTACAAAGGGTCCTTCACACCCTTTCTGCAACTCAAGAAGTTCCCCGACATACCCGTCTCCACTCGAGAGGAAGCACGAGAGTCCCTCCCACATCCAGAGGAGCCCCGTTTCCGCCTCCTAGCTCGAGAGGAGGGATTATTTCCCTGCGTGGTCGGGAAAGAAATCCCGGCATTCACATCGCATCTCAAGAGGAGGCGATCTACACAGTAAAGGCGAGAGGAACTCCAGGGTCGTGCCACCATTCCCAGCGTTCCCCAGATGTCTCAGTCCATTCCAGGGAAACCTGTTTTCCCTGCACTGCCTCGACTTTCACGCCGAGGATCGACTCACACCACGGTGGAACGTGGGACAGACCTGTGGGAAACCCTCTTGGTAAAGCGTCGAGGGAAAGCCACAGATCCCTTGATCCATGCGACGGGAAGTGTGACACTGCTGCTACAGTTCGTGAGGAAAGCTCACGTGCATGCCCCCACACGAGATGAGCACTGACTCCCCAGGGGAGACTCCAGAAGTACGCCAAGATCCATGGTAGCACTGGAGAGGAATCCTCAGCTTCCAGCCCCGACTCCACACAAGGTCTTAGGCCCCGACATCGACGGAGAGTAGTCCCGAAAGGCCCTCTTGCAACTCCCATGGGCACTGGCCTTTCCTGAGGCCACCAGAGCGGGTCCCTGAGTTCCCCGTCGTAACTCGAGAGTCCCTGCCCAACTCTAGAAAATCCAGGAGGTTCTCCCCTCCAGGCGAGATGAGGCCCATTTCCTCTGAGGTGTCTGGAGGCTCATCACACCTAAACTCTGGAAATTCAAAAGGGTCCTTGCTTCAACTCAAGAAGTTCCCCGACATACCCGTCTCCACACGAGAGGAAGCACGAGGGTCCCGCCCACATTCAGAGGAACCCCGTTTCCGCCTGGCAGCTCGAGATGAAGGATCCTATCCTGCTTAGTCAGGAAAGATTTTTCGGCATTCCCGTGGCATCTCAAGAGCAAGGGCTCTCAATAGGAAAGACGAGAGGAACTCCAGGGTCGTGCCACCATTCCAAGAGTCCCCCAGATGTCTCAGTCCATTTCAGAGGAACCTGTTTTCACTGCACTGCCTCGACTTTCACGCCGAGGATCCACTCACACCATGGTGGCACGTGGGACAGCCCTGTGGAAAGCCTCGTGGGAAAGCCTCGAGGGAAAGCCACAGATCCCTTGATCCCCGCGACGGGAAGCGTGACACATCTGCTTCACTGTCCCTGAGGTCACGGTCGTAAGCCGAGAGCACCTGCCTCAACTCGAGAAAATCCAGGAGGTTCTCTGCTCCAGTCGAGATGAGGCCCATTTTCTCTGCGGCGTCTCGAGAGTAATCACACCTAAACTCTGGAACTTCCAAAGGGTCCTACACACCCTTGCTACAACTCAAGAAGTTCCCCGACATACCGGTCTCCACTCCAGAGGAAGCACGAGGGTCCGGCCACTCCAGAGGAGCTCCGTTTCCGCCTCCAAACTCGAGATGAGGGATCCTTCCCTGCTTCCTCGGGAAAGAATTCCCGACGTTTCCGATGCATCTCAAGAGGAGGCGCGCTGCACAGGAAAGGCGAGAGGAACTCATGGGTAGTGCCACCATTCCAAGAGTGCCCCAGATGTCTCAGTCCATTGCAGAGGATCCTGTTTTCCCTGCACTGCTTCGACTTTCACGCCGAGGATCGACTCACACCACGGTGGTACGTGGGAGAGCCCTGTGGGAAAGCCTCGTGGGAAAGCCTCGAGGGAAAGCCACAGATCCCTTGATCCGAAGGGAAGCGTGACACTGCTGCTACAGCACGGGAGGAAAGCGCACGTGCATGCCCCCACTCGAACTAGGACTGACTCCCCTGGGGAGACTCCAGAAGTACCCCAAGATGCATGTCAGCCCTGGAGAGGAATCCTCAGGTTCCAGCCCCGACTCCACACAAGGTCTTAGGCCCTGGCATCAACGGGAGAGGATAGCGACAGGCCCTCTAGCAACTCGCATGGGACTGGCCTTTCCTGAGGTGGGGAACCTATGGACCGCTTCTGGTGACCG
>NW_017197844.1:0-7909 GCF_001704415.2 Capra hircus
ACGCAGGGAAAGGATCCCTCCTCTCGAGCTTGGAGGCGGAAACGGGGCTCCTCTGGATGTGGGCGGGACTCTCGTGCTTATCTCCTGCTTCCTCTCAAGTGGAGACGGGTATTCGGGGAACTTCTTGAGTTGCAGCAAGGTTGTGACGGACCCTTTTGTAAGTTCCAGAGGTTAGGTGTGATTAGCCTCCAGAGGGCTCAGCGGAAATGGGTCTCATCTCGCTGGGAGGGGAGAACACCTGGACTTTCTCGAGTTGAGGCAGGTGCTCTAGACTTACGACAGGGACCTCATGGACCCTCTCTGGTGGCAACAGGAAAGGCCAGTCCACATGCGAGTTGCTAGAGGGCCTCTCGGGATTCCTTTCCGTGTCGATGCCGGGCCTAAGACCTTATGTGGTAACGGGGCCGAAACCTGAGGTTTCCCTCCAGTGCTGACATGTATTTTGGGGTACTTCTGGAGTCTCCCCAGGAGAGTCAGTCCTCTTCTCGAGCGGAGGTATGCACGTGCGCTTTCCTCCCGAGCTGTAGCAGCAGTATCACGCTTCCCTTCGCGTGGATCAAGGGATCTGTGGCTTTCCCTCGAGGCTTTCCCACGAGGCTTTCCCACAGGGCTGTCCCACGTGCCACCGTGGTGTGAGTCGATCCTCGGCTTGAAAGTCGAGGCAGTGCAGGGAAAACAGGTTTCCTGAAATGGACTGAGACATCTGGGGGACTCGGGGAATGGTGGCACGACCCTGGATTTCCTCTCACCTTTCCTGTGGAGAGCGCCTCCTCTTGAGATGCGATGGGAACGCTGGGAATTCTTTCCCGACCACGCAGGGAAAACGATCGCTCCTCTCGAGCTAGGAGGCGAAACGGGGCTCCTCTGGATGTGGGCGGGACTCTCGTGCTTCCTCTCGAGTGGAGACGGGTATGTCGGGGAACTTCTTGAGTTGCAACAAGGGTGTGAAGGACCCGTTGGAAGTTCCAGAGGTTAGGTGTGATTAGCCTCGAGATGCCTCAGCGGAAATGGGCCTCATCTCGCCTGAAGGGGAAAACCTCCTGGATTTTCTTGGTTGCAGCAGGTGCTCTCGACTTACAACGGGGACCTCAGGGACCCGCTCTGGTGGCCTCAGGAAAGGCCAGTCCCCATGCGAGTTGCTCTGGGGCCTCTCGGGATTCCTCTCCCGTCGATGCTGGGGCCTAAGACCTTGTGTGGAGTCAGTTCCGGAACCTGAGGATTCCTCTCCAGTGCTGACATGGATCTTGGGGTACTTCTGGAGTCTCCCCAGGGGAGTGTCCTCGTCTCGAGTGGGGGCATGCACGTGCGTTTTCCTCCGAGCTGTAGCAGCAGTGTCGCGCTTCCATTCGCGTGGATGAAGGGATCTGTGGCTTTCCCTCGAGGCTTTCCCACGAGGCTTTCCATGAGGCTTTCCGCAGGGCTGTCCACGTGCCACCGTGGTGTGAGTCGATCCTCGCTTGAAAGTCGAGGCAGTGCAGGGAAAACAGGTTTCCTGGAATGGACTGAGACATCTGGGGGACTCTGGGAATGGTGGCACGACCCTGGAGTTCCTCTCGCCTTTCCTGTGGAGAGCGCCTCCTCTTGAGATGCGAAGGAAACGCCGGGAATTCTTTCCCGACCACGCAGGGAAAGGATCCCTCCTCTCGAGCTAGGAGGCGAAACGGGGCTCCTCTGGATGTGGGCGGGACTCTCGTGCTTCCTCTCGAGTGGAGACGGGTATGTCGGGGAACTTCTTGAGTTGCAGCAAGGGTGTGAAGGACCTTTGGAAGTTCCAGAGGTTAGGTGTGATAGCCTCGAGAGGCCTCAGCGAAATGGGCCTCATCTCGCCTGGAGGGGAGAACCTCCTGGATTTTCTCGAGTTGCGGCAGGTGCTCTCGACTTACGACGGGGACCTCAGGGACCCGCTCTGGTGGCCTCAGGAAAGGCCAGTCCCCATGTGAGTTGCTCGGGGGCCTCTCGGGATTCCTCTCCCGTCGATGCCGGGGCCTAAGACCTTGTGTGGAGTCGATGCCGAACTGAGATTCCTCTCCAGTGCTGACATGGATCTTGGGGTACTTCTGGAGTCTCCCAGGGGAGTCAGTCCTCGTCTCGAGTGGGGGCATGCACGTGCGCTTTCCTTCCGAGCTGTAGCAGCAGTGTCACTCTTCCCTTCCCGTGGATCAAGGGATCAGGGGCTTTCCCTCGAGGCTTTCCCACGAGGCTTTCCCACGAGGCTTTCCCACAGGGCTGTCCCACGTGCCACCGTGGTGTGAGTCGATCCTCGGCTTGAAAGTCGAGGCAGTGCAGGGAAAACAGGTTTCCCTGGAATGGACTGAGACATCTGGGGGACTCTGGAATGGTGGCACGACCCTGGAGTTCCTCTCGCCTTTCCTGTTTAGAGCACCTACTCTTGAGATGCGACGGGAACGCCGGGAATTCTTTCCCGACCACGCAGGGAAAGGATCCCTCCTCTCGAGCTAGGAGGCGGAAATGGGTCTCCTCTGGATATGGGCAGAACTCTCGTGCTTCCTCTCGAGTGGAGACGGGTATGTCGGGGAGCTTCTTGAGTTGCAGCAAGGGTGTGAAGGACCTTTGGAAGTTCCAGAGATTAGGTGCGATTAGCCTCGAGACGCCTCAGCGGAAAAGGGCCTCATCTCGCCTGGAGGGGAGAACCTCCTGGATTTTCTCGTGGCGGCAGGTGCTCACGACTTACAATGGAGACCACAGGGACCCGCACTGGTGGACTCAGGAAAGGCCAGTCCCCTTGCGAGTTGCTCGGGGCCTCTCCGGATTCCTCAACCTTCGATGCCGGGCCACAGACCTTGTGAGGAGTCGGAGCCGGAGCCGAAGGATTCCTCTCCAGTGCTGATATGGATCGTAGGGTACTTCTGGAGTCTTCCTAGGGGAGTAGGTCCTCATCTCGAGTGGGGGCATGCACGTGCGCTTTCCTCCTGAACTGTAGCAGCAGTGTCACGCTTCCTTTCGCTTGGATCAATTGATCAGGTGCTTTCCCTCGAGGCTTTCCAACGAGGCTTTCTCACGAGGCTTTCCCACAGGGCTGTCCCACGTGCCACCGTGGTGTGAGTCGATCCTCGCCTGAAAGTCGTGGCATTGCAGGGAAAACAGATTTCCCTGGAATGGACTGAGACATCTGGAGGACTCTGGGAATGGTGGCACGACCCTGGAGTTCCTCTCTCCTTTCCTGTGGAGAGCACCTCCTCTTGAGATGTGACGGAACACTGGGAATTCTTTCCCGACCTCGCAGGAAAGCATCCCTCCTCGAGCTAGGAGGCGGAAACGGGGATCCTCTTGATGTGGGCCAGACTATTGTGCTTCCTCTCGAGTAGAGACGGGTATTTTGGAGAACTTCTTGAGTTGCAGCAAGGGTGTGAAGGACCCTTTGGAAGTTCCAGAGTTTACGTGTGAATAGCCTCGAGTCGCCTCAGGGGAAATGGGCCTCATCTCGCCTGGAGGGGAGAACCTCCTGGATTTTCTCGAGTTGCGGCAGGTGCTCTCGACTTACGACGGGGACCTCAGGGACCCGCTCTGGTGGCCTCAGGAAAGGCCAGTCCCCATGTGAGTTGCTCGGGGGCCTCTCGGGATTTCTTCTCCTCGATGCCGGGGCCTAAGACCTTGTGTGGAGTCGGTGCCGGAACCTAAGGATTCCTCTCCAGTGATGACATGGATCTTCGGGTACTTCTGGAGTCTCCCCAGGGGTGTCAGTCCTCATCTCGAGTGGGGGCATGCACGTGCTCTTTCCTTCCGAGACTTAGCAGCAGTATCACGCTTCCCTTCGCGTGGATCAAGGGATCTGTGGCTTTCCCTCGAGGCTTTCCTACAAGACTTTCACACGAGGCTTTCCCACAGGGCTGTCCCTCGTTCCACCGTGGTGTGATTGATCCTCGTCTTAACAGTCGAGGCAGTGTAGGGAAACAGGTTTCCCTGGAATGGACTGAGACATCTGGGGGACTCTGGGAATGTGGCACGACCCTGGAGTTCCTCTCGCCTTTCCTGTGGAGAGCGCCTCCTCTTGAGGTTCGACGGGAACGCCGGGAACTCTTTCCCAAACACGTAGGGAAAGGATCCCTCCTCTCGAGCTAGGAGGCGAAAACGGGGCTCCTCTAGATGTGGGAGGGACTCTCGTGCTTCCTCTCGAGTGGAGACGGGTATGTTCGGGAAGTTCTTGAGTTGCAGCAAGGGTGTGAAAGACCCTTTGGAAGTTGCAGAGGTTAGATGTGATTACCCTGAGACACCTCAGCGGAAATGGGCCTCATCTCGCCTGGAGGGGAGAACCTCCTGGATTTTCTCGAGTTGCGGCAGGTGCTCTCGACTTACGACGGGGACCTCAGGGACCCGCTCTGTTGGCCTCAGGAAAGGCCAGTCCCCATGCTAGTTGTTCGGGGCCTCTCGGGGCTTCTCGGGTTTCCACTCCCGTCGATGCTGGGCCTAAGACCTTGTGTGGAGTCAGTGCCGGAACCTGAGGATTCCTCTACAGTGCTGACATGGATCTTGGGGTACGTCTGGAGTCTCCCAAGGGGAGTCAGTCCTCGTCTCGAGTGGGGGCATGCACGTGCGCTTTCCTCCTGAGCTGTAGCAGCAGTGTCGCGCTTCCCTTCGCATGGATCAAGGGATCTGTGGCTTTCCTCGAGGCTTTCCCTCGAGGCTTTCCCACGAGGCTTTACCAAGAGGCTTTCCCACAGAGCTGTCCCACGTGCCACCGTGGTGTGAGTCGATCCTCGGGTTGAAAGTCGAGGCAGTGCAGGGAAAACAGGTTTCCCTGGAATGGCCTGAGAAATCAGGGGGACTCTGGGAATGGGGCCTGATCCTGGAGTTCCTCTCGTCTTTCCTGTGGAGGGCGCCTCCTCTTGAGATGGGACGGGAACACTAGGAATTCTTTCCCGACCACGCAGGGAAAGGGTCCCTCCTCTCGAGCTAGCAGGCGGAAACGGGGCCACTCTGGATATGGTCGGGACTCTCGGATTCCTCTAGAGTGGAGGTGGGTATGTCGGGAACTTCTTGAGTTGCAGCGAGGGTGTGAAGGACCCTTTGGAAGTTCCAGAGATTAAGTGTGATTACCCCCTAGTTGCTCAACGGAAATGGGCCTCATCTCGCCTGGAGGGGAGAACCTCCTGCATTTTCTCGAGTTGGTGCAGGTGTTCTCGCGTTGCGACGCGGACCTCAGGAACCCGCTCTGTTGGCCTCAGGAAAGGCCAGTCCCCATGCAAGTTGCACGCGACCTCTCGGGATTCCTCTCCCGTCGGTGCCGGGGCCTAAGACCTTGTGTGGAGTCGGTTCCGGAACCTGAGGATTCCTCTCCAGGGCTGACATGGATCTGGGGTACTTCTGTAGTCTCCCCAGGGGAGTCAGTCCTGGTCTCGAGTGTGGGTATGCAAGTACGCTTTCCTCCCGAGCTGTAGCAGCAGTGTAACGCTCCCCCTTCGCGTGGATCAAGGGATCTGTGGCTTTCCCTCGAGGCTTTCCCACGAGACTTTCCCACGAGGCTTTCCCACAGGGCTGTCCCACGTGCCACCGTCGTGTGAGTCGATCCTCGGCTTGAAAGTCGAGGCAGTGCAGGGAAAACAGGTTTCCCTGGAATGGACGCAGACATCTCGGGGACTCTGGGAATGGTGGCACGACCCGGGAGTTCCTCTTGCCTTTCCTGTGGAGAGCGCCTCCTCTTGAGATGCGACGGGAACGCCGGGAATTCTTTCCCGACCGCAGGGAAAGATCCCTCCTTTCGAGCTATGAGACGGAAACGGGGCTCCTCTGGAAGTGGGCGGGACTGTCGTGCTTCCTCTCGAGTGGAGACGGGTATGTCGGGCAACTTCTTGAGTTGCAGCAAGGGTGTGAAGAACCCTTTGGAAATTCAAGAGGTTAGGTGTGATTAGCCTCGAATCGCCTTAGCAGAAATGGGCCTAATCTTGCCTGGAAGGGAGAACCTCCTGGATTTTCTCGAGTTGCGGCAGGTGCTCTCGACTAACGACGGGGACCTCAGGGACCCGCTCTGGTGGCCTCAGGAAAGGCCAGTCCCCATGCGAGTTGCTCGGGGCCTCTCGGGATTCCTCTCCCTTCGATGCCGGGCCGTAAGACCTTGTTTGGAGTCGGTGCCGGAACCTGAGGATTCCTCTCCAGTGCTGACGTGGATCCTCGGGTACTTCTGGAGTATCCCCAGGGGAGTCAGTCCTCGTCTCGAGTGGAGGCCATGCACGTGTGCTTTCCTCCCGAGCTGTAGCAGCATTGTCACCCTTCCCTTTGCGTGGTCAAGGAATCTGTGGCTTTTCCTCGAGGCTTTCCCACGAGGCTTTCCCACGAGGCTTTCCCACAGGGCTGTCCCACGTGCCACCGTGGTGTGAGTCGATCCTCGGCTTGAAAGTCGAGGCAGTGCAGGGAAAACAGGTTTCCCTGGAATGGATTGAGACATCTGGGGGACTCTGGGAATGGTGGCACGACCCTGGAGTTCCTCTCGCCTTTCCTGTGGACAGTGCCTCCTCTTGAGATGCGACGGGAACGCCGGGAATTCTTTCCCGACCACGCAGGAAAAGGATCCCTCCTCTCGAACTTGGAGGCGGAAACGGGGCTCCTCTGGATGTGGCCGGGACTCTCGTGCTTACTCTCGAGTGGAGACGGGTATGTTGGGGAACTTCTTGAGTTGCAGCAAGTTTGTGAAGGATCCTTTGGAATTCCAGAGATTAGGTGTGTTTAGAGTCGAGACGCCTTAGCGGAAATGGGCCTCATCTCCCCTGGAGGGGAGAATCTCCTGGATTTTTTCGAGTTGCGGTACGTGCTCTCGCCTTACGATGGGGACCACTGGGACCCGCTCTGGTGGCCTCAGGAATGGCCAGTCCTCATGCGAGTTGCTCGGGGGCCTCTCGGGATTCCTCTCCCTTCGATGCCAGGGCCTAAGACCTTGTGTGGAGTCGGTGCCTGCCGGGGTCCAGCCCCGGCGGATCCAGGGAATTCAAAGGGTGGACGGCGTTGGCTTGGAAAGACTTGTTTGTTTATTAATGTAAGATTAGATTAAGAAACTATAGTGTAGTAAGAAGATTAAGCGGAGGAAGAAGGCTGAATAGCTTGGTTTACGCGGAAGGCCAATAAAATTCCAGACAAGGAATTTGCACCATCTACGTTGGGCCACCGGCGCCCGCTTGAATATCTAAGGGTGCCTCGCCTTAAGCTCCCTTTCGTGCGGGTCTTAACAGCCGGGGCAAGTAAGTAGACCTGGCGAGCCTCCGCGCCCCAGATGGAGATTCAGCCTGAAGTTAAAGTAAAGAGCAGAGAGAGGGAAGGGGAGAGAAGAAGAGAGAGAGAGAGACATGGGGGGAGCCAGAGTCCCAAGAAACCAGGCCGAGAGACTAGTTCGAGAAACTGGCCCCCATCCTTTATTGTTCAGAAGGCCTTTTATACTTTTGATAAAACACGGAGATCAATGGGTAACAAAAAATTATGTAGCGTTCGCAACCCAGATTCTTTCCGTATATCATTTTGTATACAAAAGGTCTCAGGTGATTTACATTATCTTTTGGCCAAGAGGCTTGTTAACACTTTTTGGCTCTCTTCCTTAATGAATGTTAATTTTGTTTCCCCTGAAGTGTGTTTTTTTTTTTAATCTGCATCTCCTTAAAGCATTAAAGTTACATCTCTATAGAACAAAGGTGCAGTGGGATATAACAAAGAAGGTACTTAACTCAAAGATCTAATGTTGCTAATACCAGGTCTACTACTTGTTTTTCTATATACCAACTATATCTAAAATAAAGGATATGAAAATTTGGCAGCAAGCATTGACCCAAAAAATGAAACCATTAATCAGTCCTATTCTAAAGATTTTGACTCCTCGGAAGCTCCTACATTCCTAGGATGTTTTAAGCTTCCTGTGCCTCCTGCGGTCAGGAGGCCTCAAACAATCACATGCGCAGCTGTAGGAGTCCTG
>NW_017197845.1:0-7909 GCF_001704415.2 Capra hircus
CTAACACAAGGTCTTAGGCCGAGAGCCCCTGAGCAACTCGCATGGGGACTGGCCTTTCCTGAGGCTGAGGCCACCAGAGCGGGTCCCTGAGGTCCCCGTCGTAAGTCGAGAGCACCTGCCGCAAACTCGAGAAAATCCAGGAGGTTCTCCCTCCAGGCGAGATGAGGCCCATTTCCGCTGAGACATCTCGAGGCTAATCACACCTAACCACTGGAACTTCCAAAGGGTCCTTCACACCTTTGCTGCAACTCAAGAAGTTCCCCGACATACCCGTCTCCACTCGAGAGGAAGCACGAGGTCCCCCACATCCAGAAGGAGCCCCGTTTCCGCCTCTAGCTCGAGAGAGGGATCCTTTCCTGCGTGTCGGAAAGAATTCCCGGCGTTCCCGTCGCATCTCAAGAGGAGGCGCTCTCCACAGGAAAGGCGAGAGGAACTCCAGGGTCGTGCCACCATTCCAGAGTCCCCAGATGTCTCACTCCATTCCAGGAAACCTGTTTTCCCTGCACTGCCTCAACTTTCATGCCGAGGATCGACTCACATCACAGGTGGCACGTGGGACAGCCCTGTGGGAAAGCCTCGTGGGAAAGCCTCGGGAAAGCCTCGAGGGAAAGCCACAGATCCCTTGATCCACGCGAAGGGAAGCTGACACTGCTGCTACAGCTCGGGAGGAAACCGCACGTGCCTGCCCCACTCGTAACGAGGACTGACTACCCTGGGGAGACTCCAGAAGAATCCCAAGATCCATGTCAGCACTGGAGAGGAATCCTCAGGTTCCGGCACGGATCCACACAAGGTCTTAGGCCCCGCATCGACGGGAGAGGAATCCCGAGAGGCCAATAAGCAACTCGCACGGAGAGTGGCCTTTCCTGAGGCCACCAGATACGGTCCCTGTGGTCCCCGTCGTAAATCGAGAGCACCTACCGCAACTCGAGAAAATCCTGTAGATTCTCCCCTCCAGGCTAGATGAGGCCCATTTCCGCTGAGGCGACTCGAGGCTAATCACATCTAACCTTTGGAACTTCCATAGGGTCCTTCACACCCTTGCTGCAACTCAAGAAGTTCCCCGACATACCCTTGTCCACTCGAGAGGAAGCGCGAGCGTCCCTTGCACATCCAGAGGAGGCCCTTTTCCTCCTTGTAGCTCGAGATGAGGGATCCTTTCCCTGCGTGGTCGGGAAAGAATTCCCGGCATTCCCGTCGCATCTCAAGAGGAAGCGCTCTCCACAGGAAAGGCGAGAGGAACTCCAGGGTCGTGCCACCAATCCAAGAGTCCCCAGAGGACTGAGTCCATTCCAAAGGAAACTCTTTTACCTGCACTGCCTTGACTGTCACGCCGAGGATCGACTCACACCACGGTGGCACGTGGGACAGCCCTGTGTGTTAGCCTCGTGGGAAAGCCTCATGGGAAATCCTACAGGGAAAGCCACACATCCCTTGATCCACCCGTCGGGTAGCATGACACTGCTGCCACCTTTAGGGAGGAAAGCCCACGTGCATTTCCCCACTCGAGACGAGGACTGACTCCCCTGGGGAGAGTCCAGAAGTACCCAAAAATCCACGTCAGCACTGGAGAGGAATCCTCAGTTTCCGGTCCCAACTCAACACAAGGTCTTCGACTCGGGAAATGCAAGCATTTAAAAGATCTCTCCTTTGGAGCCTCGAGGGGGATCGGGCTTCTCTGGATGTGGGCGGGACCCTCGTGCTTCCTTTGAGTGTAGACGGGTGTGTCGGGAAAGCTCTTGAGTTGCAGCAAGTGTGTGAAGGAACCATTGGAAGTTCCAGAGGTTAGGTGTGCTTAGCCTCTAGATGCGTCAGTGGAAATAGGCCTCATTTTGCTGTAGGGGAGAACCTCCTGGATTTTCTCGAGTTACGGCAGGTGCTCTCGAATTACGACGGGGACCTCAGGGACCCGGTCTCGTGGCCTCAGGAAAGGCCAGTCCCCATGCAAGTTGCCAGGGGGACTCTCGGGATTCCTCTTGGGTCGATGCCGGGGCCTAAGACCTTGTGTGGAGTCGAGGCCGGATCCTGAGGATTCCTCTCCAGTGCTGACATGGTTCTTGGGGTACTTCTGGAGTCTCCCCAGGGAAGTCAGTCCTCGTCTCGAGTGTGGGCATGCACGTGCGCTTTCCTCCCGAGCTGTAGCAGCAGTGTCACGCTTCCTAACGCGTGGTCAAGGGATCTGTAGCTTTCACTCAAGTCTTTCCTTCAAGGCTTTCCCAAGAGTCTTTCCCACAGGGCTGTCCCACCTGCCACCAGGGTGTGAGTCGATCCTCGGCTTGAAAGTCGAGGCAGTGCAGGGAAAACATGTTCCTCTGGAATGGACTGAGACATCTGGGGGACTCTTGGAATGGTGGTACGACCCTGGAGTTCCGCTCGCCTTTCCTGTGGAGAGCGCCTCCTCTTGAGATGGGACGGGAACGCCGGGAATTCTTTCCCGACCAAGCAGGGAAAGGATCCGTCATCTCGAGGTCCGAGGCATAAACGGGGCTCCTCTGGATGTGGGCGGGACCCTCGTGCTTCCTCTGGAGTGGAGACGGTATGTCGGGGAACTTCTTGAGTTTCAGCAAGGTTGTTAAGGAACCTTTGGAATTTCCAGAGTTTAGGTGTGATTAGCCTCGAGAGCCTCAGCGGAAATTGGCCTCATCTTGCCTGGTGGGGAGAACCTCCTGGATTTTCTCGAATTGTGGCAGGTGTTCTCAACGTACGCTGGGACCTCAGGGACCCGCTCTGGTGGCGTCAGGAAAGGCCAGTTCCCATCCGAGTGGCTACGGGGCCTCTCGGGATTCCTCTCCCGTCGATGGTGGGGCCTAAGACCTTGTGTGAAGTCGAGGCCGGTACCTGAGGATTCCTCTCCGTGCTGACATGGTTCTTGGGGTACTTCTTGAGTCTCCCCAGGGGTGTCAGTCCTCTTCTCAGCGGGATCATGCAAGAACGCTTACCTCCCGAGCTGCAGTAGCAGTGTCACTCTGCCCGTCGCGTGGATCAAGAGATCTGTGTCTTTCCCTCGAGGTATTTCCCACGGGGCTTTCCCTCGAGGCTTTCCCACGAGGCTTTCCCACATCGCTGTCCACGTGCCACCGTGGTGCCAGTCGATCCTCGGCGTGAAAATCAAGGCAGTGCAGGGAAAACAGGTTCCTCTGGAATGGACTGAGACATCTGGGGGACTCTTGGAATTGTGGCACGACCCTGGAATTCCTCTCGCCTTTCCTGTGGAGAGCGCCTCTTCTTGAGATTCGGTGGAACGCCGGGAATTCTTTCCCGACCAAGCAGGGAAAGTGCCGTGGTCCAGCCCCGGTGGATCCAGGGTGATTCGAAGGTGGGGACGTAGTCGTCGTCTTTGGAAATATACATATTTAATCCCAGATATAAAGAGATTAGAAATGGATAGTGTAGTAGGAAGATTATTGGAGAAAAAGAGGCTGAATAACTTGGATTACGTGGAATAACATCCATCCTCCAGTAGAGAATTCAGCCAGAAAACGGGAGCAAAAAAGAAGCGACATGGGGAATCAGTCTTTCCGGAAACTGATCTGATTTCTTTATTTTTGGTTTTGCTTGTATACCTCTTGTTACACATAGGGATGAATACAGAGTCACGCAGGAGTCGGCATCCTGACCTTTATCAAAATCAGGTGCTTCACATAAATGTATAAAAAAAAAGGTCTTAGGGATCTTACATCATCTTCTGGCCATGAATGAGACCTGCTGACATTTTATGATCCTTTCTTTCTGATAACCAAATAAACTTATTTCTTCCAAGGGTTTTTTCTTAAACCAGGCACCACCCTCCAAATAAAGTTACATTCCTATAGGGTGAGGGTGTAGTGAGTTACAATCAAGAAAGGAATTTATTTAACCCAAGGTTAACATGATTAGTCTTAAAGGTGAATTCTTATTTCTCCTATATGCTTAAAGGTTAATACTTATTTCTCCTATATACTAGTTATATTCATTATAAGGGTAGGGAACATGGAGATTTATCAGCAAACATCAGCCTAACAAATGAAAATCCTTTCATCAATTCTCCCCTTAAGATCTATTTAGTCTTAAGATATGATAAAGTTACATTCTTACATAGAAAGGACACAGTGATATATAACAAAGTACAGTGATCTATTACAAAAGTGAAAATCCATTAACTCAAAAAGTCTAGTATTGCTAACAAAAAACTGCTATATTTCCTTTGCTATATTCCAAATACATTGATTAATATATTCCCAAGTGCCTAAGGATATGGAGGCCTGGTGGCAATCATTGACTCAACAAGAAGAAAAAGTCCTATGCTAATTAAGACTCTCAAAATACTCCAAAACTCTCTGTGCTGTTTACAGTTGAGAGGTAGTAAACAATCTTGTGCCTAGCAGCAGTATGGATAATCCTGTCACACAAGCTGGTCTGTCAGCAGAGAGGTTTGACCTAAAATATCCTTGTCCCACCCAGCAGGGAATTAGCAGCAATTTTTGACACAACAAATGAAGAACCCTTCACCAATATAATTCCTAACCAACTATACTAATAATTTCTAACTCCCCAAAATAATTTGCCTTTAGTAAGTCTAAAACATCTCATGCCTCTCAGGTTGGGAGGCTGTAAACAATCACATGTGGCCGGACAAACCTATAAAGGTGGGCTAGATAACCTTCAGAGGAGTCGGCAAGCTGAAACACTCTTGTCATGCCCAAGAATATTTATTGCCTTGAAGCTGCACGTTTACTTCTTCTCCGAGAGAAACAGTTATGGGGAAGAGCCCCGTAAAGTCAGAAGTGTAGGTGAGAGCATAAAACAGACTCTGGTTTTGGGGTTCGATGCTCGGGAACAGGGGGTTACCTGAGGCTTGATCACGCCTTTGGCATGCCAAGCCTCCTTCCTCATGACCTTTGCCATAGGCGGAATTCCTCACGCTGGCCCCCGGAAGGAAAGGATCCCTCATCTCGAGCGACGAGGCGGAAACGCGCCTCCTGTGGATGTGGGGGGACCATCTTGCTTATTCTCGAGTGGAGACGGGTATGTCGGGGAACTTCTTTGAGTTGCAGCAAGGGTGTAAAGTACCTTTTGGAAGTTCCAGAGGTTAGGTGTGATTAGCCTCGAGACACCTCAGTGGAAATGGGCCTCATCTCGCCTGGAGGGGAGAACCTCCTGGATTTTCTCGAGTTGCGGCAGGTGCTCTCGACTTACGACGGGGACCTCAGGGGCCAGCTCTGGTGGCCTCAGGAAAGGCCCCCTTCAAGTTTCTAGGGGCCTCTCAGGATTCCTCTCCTGTCGATGCCGGGCCTAAGACCTTGTGTGAAGTCGGGGCTGGAACCTGAAGATTCCTCTCCAGTGCTGACATGGATCTTGTGGTACTTCTGGAGTCTCCCCAGGGGAGTCAGTCCTCGTCTCGAGTGGGGGCATGCACGTGCGCTTTCCTCCGAGCGGTAGCAGCAGTGTCACGCTTCCCGTCGCGTGGATCAAGGGATCTGTGGCTTTCCCTCTAGGCTTTCCCATGAGGCTTTCCCACAGGGCTGTCCCACATGCCACCTTGGTGTGAGACGATCCTCGGCGTGAAAGTCGTGGCAGTGCAGGGAAAACAGGTTCCTCTGGAATGGACTGAGACATCTGGGGAACTCTTGGAATGGTGGCACGACCCTGGAGTTCCTCTGGCCTTTCCTGTGGAGAGCACTTCCTCTTGAGATGCGACGGGAACGCCAGGAATTCTTTCCCGACCACGCAGGGAAAGGATCCCTCCTCTCTAGATACGAGGCGGAAACGGGGCTCCTCTGGATGTGGGCGGGACCCTCGTGCTTCATCTCGAGTGGAGACGGGTATGTCGGTGATCTTCTTGACTTGCAGCAGGGGTGTCAAAGACCCTTTGGAAGTTCCAGAGGTTAGGTGTGATTAGCCTCGAGATGCCTCAGGGGAAATGGGCCTCATCTCGCCTGGAGGGGAGAACCTCCTGGATTATCTTGAGTTGGAGCAGGTGCTCTCGTCTTAGGATGGGGACCTCAGGGACCCGCTCCTGTGGCCTCAGAAAAGGCCAGTGCCCATGGGAGTTGCTAGGGGGCCTCTCAGGATTCCTCTCACGTCGATGCCGGGGCCTAAGACCTTGTGTGGAGAGCCCGAGCGGAGGCGACGCGGAGCGTTTCGGTTCTCAGTGCCTGGGGCACCGGTGTGTGGTGTGAGGCTGCGGCGGAGCCTCTACACTGAAGGTGCGAGAGGTTGGCAGCTTCGATTGAAGCACATCGAGCGCGACAGCAGTGAAAGTCATGAGCGACAGCGGCGAGGAGAACTACGGCGAGGGGGAATCCCGTTCTGCTTCCAGAAGCGGAAGTGCTCATGGATCTGGGAAATCTGCAAGTCATACCCCTGCAAGGTCTCGCTCCAAGGAAGATTCCAGGCGTTCCAGATCAAAGTCCAGGTCCAGATCGGAATCTAGGTCTAGATCCAGAAGAAGTTCTCGGAGGCATTATACAAGGTCACGATCTCGGTCCGGTCCCATAGAAGATCTCGTAGCAGATCTTACAGCAGAGATTATCGAAGACGGCATAGCCACAGTCATTCTCCCATGTCTACTCGCTGGCGTCATGTTGGGAATCGGGCAAATCCTGATCCTAACTGTTGTCTTGGAGTATTTGGATTGAGCTTGTATACTACAGAAAGAGATCTAAGAGAAATGTTCTCTAAATATGGCCCAATTGCTGATGTATCTATTGTATATGACCAGCAGTCTAGACGTTCAAGAGGATTTGCCTTTGTATACTTTGAAAATGTAGATGATGCCAAGGAAGCAAAAGAGCGTGCCAATGGAATGGAGCTTGATGGATGTAGGATCAGAGTTGACTTCTCCATAACGAAAAGACCACATACTCCAACAGCAGGAATTTACATGGGGAGACCTACCTATGGCAGCTCACGCCGTCGAGATTACTATGACAGAGGATATGATCGAGGCTATGATGATCGGGACTATTACAGCAGATCGTACAGAGGAGGAGGAGGAGGAGGAGGAGGATGGAGAGCTGCTCAAGACAGGGATCAGAAATACAGAAGACGGTCACCTTCTCCCTACTATAGTCGTGGAGGATACAGATCACGTTCCAGATCTCGATCATACTCACCTCGTCGCTATTAAAGCATGAAGATGAAGACTTTCTGAAACCTGCCCTAGAGTTGGGATATTGTTTGTGGACAATATTTTTTATTGTCTCCTGTTTAAAAAGTGAACAGTGCCTGGTGAAGTTAGGTGACTTTTACACCTTTTATGATGACTACTTTTGGTGGAGTTGAAATGCTGTTTTCATTCTGCATTTGTGTAGTTCGGTGCTTTTGTTCAAAGTTAAGTGTTTTCAGAAAAGTATGTTTTACATGTATTTTTTTACAGTCTAAAATTCTGCTGAGAAGTTTCTATTGTACAGAACTTCATTTAAATGGTTTTTCTACTGAATACAGGGTATTCTGAAGATTGAAGCCTGTGTGTAAAATGCTACCAAATGGCAAAAAGCAACAATAACGTTTGGTTTTTACTTTTCTTTCTAACATATCAATGCTTAGGAGAACTGTTCTGATTAGATTGTCAGTAGTAAATTAAAGAAAAAAATGCCCGTTTTCCTCGAGTCCATGAAACATACCATACTTAATATACCTGCAGTTAAGTGATAAAAATTACGCTCTGTAACTCTATACTGCTAGTGTTAAAAACTAAAGATCTTTCAATACAGCAAATGCTTAATTCTTATATAAATGTGACTTTGACAGCCTTTATGTAATCTGTATTATACATAGCAGGGAATAAGAGTTGCACAATGTATGCCTTAAAAAAGGCTATTTCTTAAAGCTGTTAGAAGGGGATAATGGTATTTCAATTAGTAATCAGCAAGTGAAAATAATATTCCACCACAAATGTACTCTTGTTCTTCTAGCTTTTTAAGACTAT
>NW_017197846.1:0-7909 GCF_001704415.2 Capra hircus
GAGGAGAGAACCTCCTGGATTTTCTCGAGTTGCGGCAGGTGCTCTCGACTTACGACGACCTCAGGGGACCTCAGGACCCGCTCTGGTGGCCTCAGGAAAGCCAGTCCCCATGCGAGTTGCTCGGGGCCTCTCGGGATACCTCTCCCTTCGATGCTGGGGCCTAAGCCCTTGTGTGGAGTCGGTGCCGGAACCTGAGGGTTCCTCTCCCTACTGACATGGATCTTGGGGTACTTCTGCAGTCTCCCCAGGGGAGTCAGTCCCCGTCTCGAGTGGGGCATGCACGTGCGCTTTCCTCCCGAGCCGTAGCAGCAGTGTCACGCTTCCCTACGCGTGGATCAAGGATCTGTGGCTTTCCCTCGAGGCTTTCGCACGAGGCTTTCCCACAGGGCTGTCCCACGTGCCATCGTGGTGTGAGTCGATCCTCGGCTTGAAAGTCGAGGCAGTGCAGGGAAAACAGTTTTCCCTGGAATGGACTGAGACATCCAGGGGACTCTGGGAATGGTGGCATGACCCTGAAGTTCCTCTCGCCTTTCCTGTGAAGAGCGCCTCCTGTTGAAATGCAACGGGAACGCCGGGAATTCTTTCCCGACCACGCTGGGAAAGGATCCCTCCTCTCGAGCTAGGAGACGGAAACGGGGCTCCTTTGGATGTGGGCGGGACTCTCGTGCTTCCTCTCAAGTGGAGACGGGTATGTCTGGGAACTTCTTGAGTTGCAGCAAGGGTGTGAAGGACCCTTTGGAAGTTCCAGATGTTAGATGTGATTAGCCTCGAGACTCCACAGCGGAAATGGGCCTCATCTTGCCTGGAGGGGAGAACATCCTGGATTTTCTCGAGTTGTGTCAGGTGCTCTCGACTTAAGACGGGGACCTCAGGGACCCGCTCTGGTGGCCTCAGGGAAAGGCCAGTCCCCATGCGAGTTGCTCGGGGGGCCTCTCGGGATTCCTCTCCCGTCGATGCCAGGGCCTAAGACCTTGTGTGGAGTCGGTGCCGGAACCTAAGGATTCCTCTCCAGTGCTGACATGGATCTTGGGGTACTTCTGAGGTCTCCCCAGGGGAGTCAGTCCTCGTCTCGAGGGGAGGCATGCACGTGGGCTTTCCTCCCGAGCCTGTAGCAGCAATGTCACGCTTTCCTTCACGTGGATCAAGGGATCTGTGGCTTTCCCTCGAGGCTTTCACACGAGGCTTTTCACAAGAAGCTTTTCCACAGGGCTGTCCCACGTGCCACCGTGGTGTGAGTCGATCCTCGGCGTGAAAGTCGAGGCAGTGCAGGGAAACAGGTTTCCCTGGAATGGACTGAGACATCTGGGGGGACTCTGCGAATGGTGGCACGACACTGGAGTTCCTCTCGCCTTTCCTGTGGAGAGCGCCTCCTCTTGAATTGCGACGGGAACTCCGTGAATTCTTTCCAGACAACGCACGGAAAGGATCCAACCTCTGGAGCTAAGAGGCAGAAATGGGGCTCCTCTGGATGTGAGGTGGGACTCTCGTGCTTCCTCTCGAGTGCAGACGGGTATGTCGGAGAACTTCTTGAGTTACAGCAAGGGTGTGAAGGACCCTTTGGAAGTTCCAGAGGTTAGGTGTGATTAGCCTCAAGACGCCTCAGCGGAAATGGGCCTCATCTTGCCTGGAGGGGAGAACCTCCTGGATTTTCTCGAGTTGCGGCAGGTGCTCTCGACTTATGACGGGGACCTCAGGGACCCGCTCTGGTGGACTCAGTAAAGGCCAGTCCACATGCGCGTTGCTCAGGGGCCTCTCGTTATTCCTCTCCCGTCGATGCCGGGGCCTACGACCTTGTGTGAATTCGGTGCCGGAACTTGAGGATTCCTCTCCAGTGCTGACATGGATCTTGGGGTACTTCTGGAGTCTCCTCAGGGGAGTCAGTCGTAGTCTCGAGTGGGGGCATGCACGTGCGATTTCCTCCAGAGCTGTAGCAGCAGTGTCACGCTTCCCTTCGCGTGGATCAAGGGATCTGTGGCTTTCCCTAGAGACTTTCCCACGAGGCTTTCCCACGGGGCTTTCCCACGAGGCTTTCCCACAGGGCTGTCCCACGTGCCACCGTGGTGTGAGTCGATCCTCGGCTAGAAAGTCAAGGCAGTGCAGAGAAAACAGGTTTCCCTGGAATGGACTGAGACATCTGGGGGACTCTGCGAATGGTGGCACGACCCTTGAGTTCCTCTCGCCTTTCCTGTGGAGAGCGCCTCATCTTGAGATGCGATGGAAACGCCGGGAATTCATTCCCAACCACACAGGGAAAGGATCCCTCTCTCGAGCTACGAGGCGGACACGGGGGTTCCTCTGGATGTGAGCGGAGCTCTTGTGCTTCCTCTCCGAGTGGAGACGGGTATGTCATGGAAATTCTTGAGTTGGCAGCAAGGGTGTGAAGGACCCTTTGGAAGTTCCAGAGATTAGGTGTGATTAGCCTCTAGACGCGCCTCACCGAAATGGGCCTCATCTCGCCTGGAAGGCAGAACCTCCTGGATTTTCTCGGAGTTGCGGCAGGTGCTCTCGACTTACGACAGGGACCTCAGGGACCCGCTCTGGTGGCCTCAGGAAAGACCACTCCCCATGTGATTTGCTCGGGGGCCGCTCGGGATTCCTCTCCCATCGATGCCGGGCCCTAAGACCTTGTGTGGAGTCGGTGTCGGAAACTGAGAATTCCTCTGCAGTGCTGACAACGCTCTTGGGTACTTCTGAAGTCTCCCCAGGGGAGTGAGTCCTCGTCTCCAGTGGGGGTATGCACGTGCGCTTTCCTCCCGAGCTGTAGCAGCAGTGTCACGCTTCCCTTCCCGTGGATCATAGGATCTGTGGCTTTCCCTCGAGGCTTTCCCATGAGGCTTTCCCACGACGCTTTCCCACCAGGCTTTCCAACGAGGCTTTCCCCCAGTGATGTCCCACGTGCCACTGTGGTGTCAGTCGATCCTCGGTTTTGAAAGTCGAGGGCAGTGCCGGGGAAACAGGCTTCCCTGGAATGGACTGAGACATCTGGGGGACTCTGGGAATGGTGACAGGACCCTGGAGTTCCTCTCGCCTTTCCTGTGGAGAGCACCCCCTCTTGATATGTGACGGGAACGCCGGGAATTCTTTTCCGAACACGGCAGGGAAAGGATCCCTCCTGTCCAGCTAGGAGGCGGAAACAGGGCTCCTCTGGATGTGGGCGGGACTCTCGTGCTTCCTGTCGAGTGGAGACGGGTATGTCAGGGAACTTCTTGAGTTGCAGCAAGGGTGTGAAGGGCCCTTTTGGAAGGTCCAGAGGTTAGGTGTGATTAGCCTCGAGTGCCTCTGCGGAAATGGGGCTCATCTCGTCTGGAGGGAAGAACCTCCTGGATTTTCTCGAGTTGTGGCAGGTTCTCTCGACTTTTGACGGGGACCTCAAGGGACTCGCTCTGGTGGCCTCAGGAAGGCCAGTCCCCATGCGAGTGGCTCGGGGGCCTCTCGGGATTTCACTCCCGTCGATGCCGGGGCCTAAGGCCTTGTGGTGGAGTCGGTGTCGGAACCTGAGGATTCCTCTCCAGTGCTGACATGGAACTTGGGGTACTTCAGGAGTCTCCCAAGGGGAGTCAGTCCTCGTCTCGAGTGTGGGCATGCAAGTGCGGCTTTCCCTCCCGAGCTGTAGCAGCATTGTCTCGCTTCCCTTCGCTTGGATCAAGGGATCTGTGGCTTTCCCTCGAGGCTTTCCCATGAGGCTTTCCCACGAGGCTTTCCCACAGGGTTGTCCCACGTGCCACCATGGTGTGAGTCGATCCTCGGCTTGAAAATCGAGGCACTGCAGGGAAAACAGGTTTCCCTGGATGGACTGAGACATCTGGGGGACTCAGGGAATGGTGGTACGACCGTGGAGTTCCTCTCGCCTTTCCTGTGGAGATCGCCTCCTCTTGAGATGCGCCGGGAACACTGGTAACTCTTTCCCGATCACTGAGGGAAAGGATCCCTCCTCTCGAGCTAGGAGGCGGAAACGGGGCTCTCTGAATTTGGGCGGGACTCTCGTGCTTCTTTCGAATGGAGACGGGTATGTTGGGGATCTTCTTGAGTTGCAGCAAGGGTTTGAAGGACCCTTTGTAAGTTCCAGAGGTTAGGTGTGATTAGCCTTGAGACACCTCAGCGGAAATGTTCTTCATCTCGCCTGGAAGGGAGAACTTCCTGGATTTTCTCAAGTTGCAGCAGGTGCTACGGACTTAGGACGGGGAACTCAGGGACCCGCTCTGGTGGTCTCAGGAAAGGCCAGTCCACATGCGAGTTGCTCGGGCGCATCTCGGGAATCCTCTCCCATTGGTGCCGGGGCCTAAGACCTTGTGTGGAGTCGGTGCCTGAAACTGAGGATTCCTCTCCAGTGCTGACATGGATCTTGGAGTACTTCTGGAGTCTCCCCAGGGGAGTCAGTCTTTGTCTCGAGTGGGGGCATGCACGTGCGCTTTCCTCCCGAGCTGCAGCAGCAGTGTCACGGTTCCCTTCGCGTGGATCAAGGGATCTGTGGCTTTCCCTCGAGGCTTTCCCAAAGGGCTGTCCACGTGCCACCGTGGTGTGAGTAGATCCTCGTCCTGAAATTCGAGCAGTGTAGGGAAACAGGTTTCCCTGGAATGGACTGAGATATCTGGGGACTCTGGAATGGTGGCACGACCCTGGAGTTCGCTCGCCTTTCCTGTGGAGAGCGCCTCCTCTTGAGATGCGACGGGAACCCGCCGGGAATTCTTTCCCGGACGACGCAGGGAACGGATCCTCTCCTCGAGCTAGGAGGCGGAACACGGGGCTCCTCTGGATTGTGCGGGACTCTCGTGCTTCCTCTTGATTGGAGACGGGTTATGTCGGGGAACTTCTTGAGTTGCAGCAAGGGTGTGAAGGACCCTTTGGAAGTTCCAGATGGTTAGTTGTGATTAGCCTGGGGAAGCCTCAGAGGAAATGGGCCTCATCTACGCCTGAGGGAGAACCTCCTGTCATTATCTCGGAGTTGGTGCACGTGCTTCTGCGATTTACGACGGGGACTCAGGGACCGCTCTGGTGGCCTCAGGAAAGGCCAGTCCCCATGCGAAATGCTCGGGGCCTCTCGGGATTCCTCTCCCGTCGATGCCGGGCCTACGACCTTGTGTGGAGTCGGTGCCGGAACCTGAGGATTCCTCTCCAGTGCTGACATGGATCTTGGGTACTTCTGGAGTCTCCACAGGGGAGTCAGTCCTCGTCCCGAGTAAGGGCATGCACGTGAACTTTCCTCCCGAGCTGTAGCAGCAGTGTCACCCTCCCCTTCGCGTGGATCAACGGATCTGTGGCTTTCCTCGAGGGCTTTCCCACAGGGCTTTCCCACGTGCCACCGTCGTGTGAGTCAATCCTCGGCTTGAAAGTCGAGGCAGTGCAGGGAAAACAGGTTTCCCTGGAATGGCCTGAGACATCTGGGGGACTCTTGGAATGGTGGAACGACCCTGGAGTTCCTCACGCCTTTCCTGTGTGAAGCGTCTCCTCTTGAGATGCGACGGGAACGCCGAGAATTCTTTCCCGACCACGCAGGGAAAGGATCCCTCCTCTCGAGCTATGAGGCGGAAACGAGGCTCCTCTGGATGTGGGCGGGACTCTCGTGCTTCCTCTCGAGTGGAGATGGGTATGTCGGGGAACTTCTTGTGTTGCAGCAAGGATGTGAAGGTCGTTTTGGAAGTTCCAGAGTTTAGGTGTGATTAGCCTGGGGACGCCTCAGAGGAAATGGGCCTCATCTCGCCTGGAGGGGAGAACCTCCTGGAATTTCTCGAGTTGGTGCAGGTGCTCTCGACTTATGACGGGGATCTCAGGGACCCGCTCTGATATCCTCAAGAAAGGCCAGTCCCCATGCTAGTTACTCGGGGCCTCTCGGGATTCCTCTCCCGTCGATGCCGGGGCCTAAGACCTTGTTTGGAGTCGGTGCCGGAACGTGAGGATTCATCTCCAGTGCTGACGTGGATCTTGGGGTACTTCTGGAGTCTCCCCAGGGGAATCAGTCCTCGTCTCAAGTTGGGGCATGCACGTGCGCTTTCCTCCCGAGCTGTAGCAGCAGTGTCACACTTCCCTTCGGGTTGATCAAAGCAACTGGGGCTTTCCCTCGAGGCTTTCTCATGAGGCTTTCCTTCGAGGCTTTCCCACAGGGCTGTCCCACGTGCCACCGTGGTGTGAGTCGATCCTTGGCTTGAAAGTCGAGGCAGTGCAGGGAAAACAGGTTTCCCTGGAATGGACTGAGACATCTGGGGGACTCTGGGAATGGTGGCACGACCCTGGAGTTCCTCTCTCCTTTCCTGTGGAGAGCGCCTCCTCTTGAGATGCGACGGGAACGCCGGGAATTCTTTCCCGACCACACAGGGAAAGATCCTTCCTCTCGAGCTATGAGGCGGAAACGGGGCTCCTCTGGATGTGGGCGGGACTCTCGTGCTTCCTCTCGAGTGGAGACGGGTATGTCGGGGAACTTCTTGAGTTGCAGCAAGGATGTGAAGGACGTTTTGGAAGTTCCAGAGGTTAGGTGTGATTAGCCTGGGGACGCCACAGAGGAAACGGGCCTCATCTCGCCTGGAGGGGAGAACCTCCTGGATTTTCTCGAGTTGCGGCAGTTGCTCTCGACTTATGCCGGGGACCTCAGGGACCCGCTCTGATGTCCTCAGGAAAGGCCAGTCCCCATGCTAGTTGCTCGGGGCCTCTCGGGATTCTTCTCCCGTCGATGCCGGGGCCTAAAACCTTGTTTGGAGTCGGTGACGGAATGTGAGGATTCCTCTCCAGTGCTGACGTGGATCTCGGGCTACTTCTGGAGTCTCCCCAGGGGAGTCAGTCCTCGTCTCGAGTGGGGCATGCACGTGCGCTTTCCTCCCGAGCTGTAGCAGCAGTGTCTCGCTTCCCTTCGCGTGAATCAAAGCAACTGTGGCATTCCTTGAGGCTTTCCCACGAGGCTTTCTCTCGAGGCTTTCCCACGAGGCTTTCCCACAGGGCTGTCCCACGTGCCACCGTGGTGTGAGTCCATCCTCGGCTTGAAAGTAGAGGCAGTGCAGGGAAAACAGGTTTCCCTGGAATGGACTGAGACATCTGGGGGACTCAGGGAATGGTGGTACGACCCTGGAGTTCCTCGCCTTTCCTGTGGAGATCGCCTCCTCTTGAGATGCGCCGGGAACACTGGTAACTCTTTCCCGATCACTGAGGGAAAGGATCCCTCCTCTCGAGCTAGGAGGCGGAAACGGGGCTCCTCTGAATTTGGGCGGGACTCTCGTGCTTCCTCTCGAATGGAGACGGGTATGTTGGGGATCTCCTTGAGTTGCAGCAAGGGTGTGAAGGACCCTTTGTAAGTTCCAGAGGTTAGGTGTGATTAGCCTTGAGACACCTCAGCGGAAATGTTCCTCATCTCGCCTGGAAGGGAGAACTTCCTGGATTTTCTCAAGTTGCAGCAGGTGCTACGGACTTAGGACGGGGAACTCAGGGACCCACTCTGGTGGCCTCAGGAAAGGCCAGTCCCCATGCGAGTTGCTCGGGCGCATCTCGGGAATCCTCTCCCATTGGTGCCGGGGCCTAAGACCTTGTGTGGAGTCGGTGCCTGAAACTGAGGATTCCTCTCCAGTGCTGACATGGATCTTGGAGTACTTCTGGAGTCTCCCCAGGGGAGTAAGTCTTTGTCTCGAGTGGGGGCATGCACGTGCGCTTTCCTCCCGAGCTGCAGCAGCAGTGTCACGGTTCCCTTCGCGTGGATCAAGGGATCTGTGGCTTTCCCTCGAGGCTTTCCCAAAGGGCTGTCCCACGTGCCACCGTGGTGTGAGTAGATCCTCGTCCTGAAATTCGAGGCAGTGTAGGGAAACAGGTTTCCCTGGAATGGACTGAGATATCTGGGGGACTCTGGGAATGGTGGCACGACCCTGGAGTTCCGCTCGCCTTTCCTGTGGAGAGCGCCTCTCTTGAGATGCCGACGGGGAACGCCGGAATTCTT
>NW_017197847.1:0-7909 GCF_001704415.2 Capra hircus
GGGTACTCTGGGAATGTGGCACGACCCTGGAGATCTCTCGCCTTTCCTGTGGAGAGCGCCTCCTCTTGAGATGCGACGTTAATGCCGGGAATTCTTTCCTCACCACGCAGGGAAAGGATCACTCCTCTCGAGCTAGGAGGCGGAAACGGGGCTCCTCTGGATGAGGGCGGGACTCTCGTGCTTCCTCTCGAGTGGAGACGGGTATGTCGGGGAACTTCTTGAGTTGCAGCAAGGGTGTGAAGAACCCTTTGTAAGTTCCAGTGGTTAGGTGTGATTAGCCTCGAGACGCCTCAGCGAAAATGGGCCCTCATTTCGCGTGGATGGGAGAACCTCCTAGATTTTCTCGAGTTGGGGCAGGTGCTCTCGACTTCCGACTGGGACCTCAGGGACCCACTCTGGTAGCCTCAGGAAAGGCCAGTCCCCATGCGAGTTGCTCGGGGGCTTCTCGGGATTCTTCTCCCTTCGATGCCGGGGCCTAAGATCTTGTGTGGAGTCGGGTGCCGGAACCTGAGGATTCCTCTCCAGTGCTGGACATGGATCTTGGGGTACTTCTGGAGTCTCCCCTGGGGAGTCAGTTCTCGTCTCGAGTGGGGGCATGCACGTGCGCTTTCCTCCGAGCTGTAGCTGCAGTGTCACCCTTCCCTTCTCGTGTATCAAGGGATCTGTGCCTTTCCTCGAGGCTTTCCATCAAAGCTTTCCCACGAGGGTTCCCAAAGGGCTGTCCCACGAGGCTTTCCCACGAGGCTTCCCACACGCTTTCCCACAGGGCTTCCCACGTGCCCCCGTGGTGTGAGTCGATCCTCCTCTTGAAAGTCGAGGCAGTCAGGGAAAACAGGTTTCCCCTGGAATGGACTGAGACATCTGCGGGACTCTGGGAACGGTGGCACGACCCTGGAGTTCCTCTCGCCTTTCCTGTGGAGAGCGCCTGCTCTTGAGATGCGACGGAACGCCGGGAATTATTTCCGGAGCACGCAGGGAAAGGATCCCTCCTCTCGAGCTAGAGGCGGAAACGGGCTCCTCTGGATGTAGGCGGGACTCTCGTGCTTCGTCTCGAGTGGAGACGGGTATGTCGGGATCTTCTTGAGTTGCAGCAAGGTGTAAGGCCTTTGGAAGTTCCAGAGGGTTAGGTGTGGTTAGTCTCGAGATGCCTCAGCAGAAATGGGCCTCATGTCGCCTGGAATGGAGAGGCTCCTGGATATTTCCGAGTTTCAGCAGGTGCTCTCCTTGTGTGGATTCGGGGCCGGAAGCTGAGGATTCCTCTCCAGTGCTGACATGGATTTTGGGTACTTCTGGAGTCTCCACAAGGAGTCAGGCCTAGTCTCGAGTGGGGGCATGAGCGTGCCATTTCCTCCCATGCTGTAGCAGCAGTGTCACGGTTCCCCTTGCGTGGACCAAGGATCTGTGGCTTTCTCCTCGAGTCTTTCCCACGATGCTTCCCACAGGGCTGTCCCACGTGTCACGGTGGTGTGAGTCGATCCTCGGCGTGAAAGCCGAGGCAGTGCAGGGAAAACAGGTTCCTGTGGAACGGACTGACACATCTGGGGGAGTCTTGGAATGGTGGCACGACCCTGCAGTTCCTCTCCCCTTTCCTTTGGAGAGCGCCTCCCTTGAGATGCGATGGGAATGCCGGGAATTCTTTTCCGACCAAGCAGGGAAAGGATCCCTCATCTCGAGGTACGAGCCGGAAACGGAGCTCCTCAGGATGTGGCCAGGACGATCGTGCTACCTCTTGAGTGGAGACGGGTGTGTCGGGGAACTTCTTGAGTTGCAGCTTGACTGTGAAAGACTCTTTGGAAGGTCCAGAGGTCACGTGTGATTAGCTCGAGACACCTCAGTGGAAACTGGCCTCATCTCGCCTGCAGGGGAGAACCTCCTGTATTTTACGAGTTTCGGCAGGTGCTCTCGACTTACGACGGGGACTTCAGGGACCCGCTCTGGTGGCCTTAGGAAAGGCCAGTCCCCATGTGAGTTGCTCGGGGGCCTATCGGGATTCCTCTCCCGTCGATGCCGGGGCCTAAGACTTTGTGTGGAGTTAGTGCCGGACCCTGAGGATTCCTCTCCAGTGCTGACATTGATCTTGGGGTACTTCTGGAGTCTCCCAGTGGAGTCAGTCCTCGTCTCGAGTGGGGGCATGCACGTGCGCTTTTCCCCGAGCTGTAGCTGCAGTGTCGCGCTTCCCTTCGCGTGGATCAAGGGATCTGTGGCTTCCCCTCGAGGCTTTCCCACGAGGCTTTCCCACAGGGCTGTCCCACGTACCACCGTGGTGTGAGTCCATCCTCAGCTTGAAAGTCGAGGCAGTGCAGGGAAAACAGGTTTCCCTGGAATGGACTGAGACATATGGGGGATTCTGGAATGTTGGCACGGCCCTGAAGTTGCTCTCGCCTTTCCTGTGGAGAGCGCCTCCTCTTGAGATGCGACGGGAACGCCGGGAATTCTTTCCCGAACACGCAGGGAAAGGATCTCTCCTCTCGAGCAAGGAGGTGGAAATTGGGCTCCTCTGGATGTGGGAGGGACTCTCGTGCTTCCTCTCGAGTGGAGACGGGTATGTCGGGGAACTTCTTGAGTTGCAGCAAGGGTGTGAAGGACCCTTTGGAAGTTCCAGATGTTAGGTGTGATTAGCCTCGAGACGCCTCAGCGGAAAAGGGCCTCATCTCGTCTGGAGGGGAGAACCTCCTGGATTTTCTCGAGTTGCGGCAGGTGCTCGCGACTTACGACGGGGACCTCAGGGACACGCTCTGGTGGCCTCAGGAAAGGCCATTCCCCTGCGAGTTGCTTGGGGGCCTCTCGGGATTCCTCTCCCGTCGATGCCGGGGCCTAAGACCTTGTGTGGAGTCGGTGCCGGAACCTGAGGATTCCTCTCCAGGGCTGACATGGATCTTGGGGTACTTCTGGAGTCTCCCCTGGGGAGTCAGTTCTCGTCTCGAGTGGGGGCATGCACGTGCGCTTTCCTCCCGAGCAGTAGCAGCAGTGTCACCCTTCCCTTCGCGTGGATCAAGGGATCTGTGGCTTGCCCTCGAGGCCTTCCAACGAGGCTTTCCCACGAGGCTTTCCCACAGGGCTGTCCCACGTGCCACCCGTGGTATGAGTCGATCCTCGGCTTGAAAGTCGAGGCAGTGCAAGGAAAACAGGTTTCCCTGGAAAGGACTGAGACATCTGGGGGACTCTGGGAATGGTGGCACGACCCTGGAGTTCCTCTCGCCTTTCCTGTGGAGAGCGCCTCCTCTTGAGATGTGACGGGAACGCCGGGAATTCTTTCCCGAACACTCAGGGAAAGGATCCCTCCTCTCGAGCAAGGAGGAGGAAACGGGGCTCCTCTAGATGTGGGCGGGACGCTCGTGCTTCCTCTCGAGTGGAGACGGGTATGTCGGGGAACTTCTTGAGTTGCAGCAAGGGTGTGACGGTCCCTTTGTATGTTCCAGAGGTTAGGTCTGATTAGCCTCGAGACGCCTCAGCACGAATGGGCCTCATCTCGCCTGGAGGGGAGAACCTCCTGGATTTTCTCGAGTTGCGGCAGGTGCTCTCGACTTACGACGGGGACCTCAGAGTCCCGCTCGGTGGCCTCAGGAAAGGCCAGTCCCCTTGCGAGTTGCTCTGCGGGCCTCTCGGGACTCCAGTCCCGTCGATGCTGGGTCCTAAGACCTTGTGTGGAGTCAGTGCCCGAACCTGAGGATTCCTCTCCAGTGCCGACATGGATCTTGGTGTACTTCTGGAGTCTCCCCATGGAAGTCAGTCCTCGTCTCGAGTGGGGCATGCACGGGCGCTTTCATCCCGAGCTGTAGCAGCAGTGTCACGCTTCCCTTCGCGTGGATCAAGGGATCTGTGACTTTCACTCGAGGCTTTCCCATGAGGCTTTCCCAGGAGGCTTTCCCACAGGGCTGTCCCACGTGCCACCGTGGTGTGAGTCGATCCTCAGGCTTGAAAGTCGAGGCAGTGCAGGGAAAACAGGTTTCCCTGGAATAGACTGAGACATCTGGGGGACTGTGGGAATGGTGGCACGACCCTGGAGTTCCTCTCGCCTTTCCTGTGGAGAGTGCCTCCTCTTGAGATGCGACGGGAACGACGAGAATTCTTTCCCGAACACGCAGGGAAAGTATCCCTCCTCTCGAGGTATGAGATGGAAACGGGCTCCTCTGGATGTGGGCGGGACTCTCGTGCTTCCTCTGGAGTGGAGACGAGTATGTCGGGGAACTTCTTAAGTTGCAGCAAAAGTGTGAAGGACCCTTTGGGAGTTCCAGAGGTTAGGTGTGATTAACCTCGTGACGCATTAGCGGAAATGGGCCTCATCTCGCCTGGAGGGGAGAACCTCCTGGATTTTCTCGAGGTACAGCAGGTGCTCTTGACTTACGACGGGGACCTCAGGGACCCGCTCTGGTGGCCTCAGGAAAGGCCAGTCCCCATGCGAGTTGCTCGGGGGCCTCTCGGGATTCCTCTCCCGTCGATGCCGGGGCCTAAGACCTTGTGTGAAGTCGGTGCCAGAACCTGAGGATTCCTCACTATTGCTTACATGGACCTTGGGGTACTTCTGGAGTCTCCCCAGGGAAGTCAGTCCTCGTTTCGAGTGGGGGCATGCAAGTGCGCTTTCCTCCCGGGCTGTTCCAGCAGTGTGACGCTTCCATTCACGTGGATCAAGGGATCTGTGGCTTTCCCTCGAGGCTTTCCCACGAGACGTTCCCACGAGGCTTTCCCACAGGGCTGTCCCACGTGCCACCGTGGTGTGAGTCGATCCTCGGCTGAAAGTCGAGTCAGTGCAGGGAAAACAGGTTTCCCTGGAATGGACTGAGACATCTGGGGGACTGTGGGAATGGTGGCACGATCCTGGAGTTCCTCTCGCCATTCCTGTGGAGAGCGCCTTCTCTTGAGATGCGACGGAACACTCGGAATTCTTTCCCGACCACGCAGGGAAAGGATCCCTCCTCTCTAGCTAGGAGGCGCAAACGGGGCTCCTCTGAATGTGGACGGGACTCTCGTGCTTCCTCTCGAGTGGAGACGGGTATGTCGGGCAACCTCTTGAGTTGCAGCAAGGTTGTGAAGGACCCTTTGGAAGTTGCAGAGGTTAGGTCTGATTACCCTGAGACGCCTCAGCACAAATGCGCCTCATCTCGCCTGGAGGGGAGAACCTCCTGTATTTTCTCGAGTTGGGACAGGTGCTCTCGACTTACGACGGGGACTTCAAGGTCCCGCTCTGGTGGCCTCAGGAAAGGACAGTCCCCATGCGAGTTGCTCGGGGGCCTCTCGGGATTCCTCTCCCTTCGATGCTGGGGCCTAAGACCTTGTGTGGAGTCAGTGCCGAAACCTGAGGATTCCTCTCCAGTGCTGACATGGATCTTGGGGTACTTCTGGAGTCTCCCCAGGGGAGTCAGTCCTCGTCTCGAGTGGGGGGCATGCATGTGCGCTTTCCTCCCGAGCTGTAGCAGCAGTGTCACGCTTCCCTTCGCGTGGATCAAGGGATCTGTGGCTTTCCCACGAGGCTTTCCCAGGAGGCTTTCCCACGAGGCTTTCCCACAGGGCTGTACCACGTGCCACCGTGGTGTGAGTCGATCCTCGGCTTGAAAGTCGAGGCAGTGCAGGGAAAACAGGTTTCCCTGGAATGGACTGAGAAATCTGGGGCCTCTGGGAGTGGTGGCACGATCCTGGAGTTACTCTCGTCTTTCCTGCGGAGAGCGCCTCCTCTTGAGTTGCGACGGGAACGCAGGGAATTCTTTCCCGAGCACGCAGGGAAAGGATCCTTCCTCTCGAGCTAGGAGGCGGAAACGTGGCTCCTCTGGATGTGGGCGGGACTCTCGTGCTTCCTCTCGAGTGAAGACGGGTATGTCGCCGAAATTCCTGAGTTGCAGCAAGGGTGTGAAGGACCCTTTGGAAGTTCCAGAGTTTAGGTGTGAATAGCATCGAGACGCCTCAGCGGAAATGGGCCTCATCTCGCCTGGAGGGGAGAACCTCCTGGATTTTCTCGAGTTGCGGCAGGTGCTCTCGGCTTACGACGGGGACCTCAGGGACCCGTTCTGGTGGCCTCAGGAAAGGCCAGTCCCCATGCGAGTTGCTCGGGGGCCTCTTGGGATTCCTCTCCCTTCGATGCCGGGGCCTAAGACCTTGTTTGGAGTCGGTGCAGGAACCTGAGGATTCCTCTCCAGTGCTGACATGGATCTTGGGGTACTTCTGGAGTCTCCCCAGGGGAGTTCGTCCTCGTCTCGAGTGTGGGCATGCAGGTGCTCTTTCCTCCCGAGCTGTAGCAGCAGTGTCACCCTTCCCTTCGCGTGGATCAAGAGATCTTTGGCTTTACCTCGAGGCTTTCCCACGGGCTTTCCCACGAGGCTTTCCCACAGGGCTGTCCCATGTACCACCGTGGTGTGAGTCGATCCTCGACTTGAAATTAGAGGCAGTGCAGGGAAAACAGGTTCCCCTGGAATGGACTGAGAAATCTGGGGGACTCTGGGAAAGGAGGCACGACCCTGGAGTTCCTCTCGCCTTTCCTGTGGAGAGCGCCTCCTCTTGAGATGCGACGGGAATGCCGGGAATTCTTTCCCGACCACGCAGGGAAAGGATCCCTCCTCTCGAGCTAGGAGGCGGAAACGGGTCTCCTCTGGATGTGGGTGGAACTCTCGTGCTTCCTCTCGAGTGGAGACGAGTAGGTCGGGGAACTTCTCGAGTTGCAGCAAGGGTGTGAAGGACCCTTTGGATGTTCCAGAGGTTAAGTGTGATTAGCCTCGAGACGCCTCAGCGGAAATGGGCCTCATCTAGCCTGGAGGGGAGAACCTCCTGGATTTTCTCGAGTTGCGGCAGGTGCTCTCGACTTACAACGGGGACCTCAGGGACCCGCTCTTGTGGCCTCAGGAAAGGCCAGTCCCCATGCGAGTTTCTCGGGGGCCTCTCGGGATTCCCTCCCGTCGATGCTGGGGCCTAAGACCTTGTGTGGAGTCAGTGCTGGAACCTGAGGATTCCTCTCCAGTGCTGACATGGATTTTGGGTACTTCTGGAGTATCCCCAGGGGAGTCAGTCCTCCTCTCGAGTGGGGGCATGCACGTGCGCTTTCCTCCCGAGCTGTAGCAGCAGTCTCGCGCTTCCCTTCGCGTGGATCAAGGGATCTGCGGTTTCCCTCGAGGTTTTCCCAGGAGGCTTTCCCACGAGGCTTTCCCACAGGGCTGTCCCACGTGCCACCGTGGTGTGAGTCGATCCTCGGCTTGAAAGTCGAGGCAGTGCAGGGAAAAAAGGTTTCCCTGGAATGAACTGAAACATCTGGGAGGACTCTCGGGAATGGTGGCACGATCCTGATTTCCTCTCGCCTTTCCTGTTGAGAGCGCCTCCTCTTGAGTTGCGACGGGGAATGCCGGGGAATTCTTTCCCGACCACGCAGGGAAAGGATCCCTCATCTCGAGCTAGGAGGCGGAAACGGGGCTCTTCTGGTTGTGGGCGGACTCTCGTGCTTCCTCTCGAGTGGAGACGGGTATGTCGGGGAACTTCTTGAGTTGCAGCAAGGGTGTGAAGGACCCTTTGGTAGTTCCAGAGGATAGGTGTGTATAGTCTCGAGACGCCTCAGCAGAAATGGGCCTCATCTCGCCTGGAGGGAGAACCTCCTGGATTTTCTCGAGTTGCGGCAGGTGCTCTCGACTTAGACGGGGACCTCAGGGACCCGCTCTGTGGCCTCAGGAAAGGCCAGTCCCCATGCGAGTTGCACGGGGGCCTCTCGGGATTCCTCTAACGTCGATGCTGGGGCCTAAGACCTTGTGTGGAGTCAGTGCCACAACCTGAGGATTCCTCTCCAATGCTGACATGGATCCTGGGGTACTTCTGGAGTCTCCCCAGGGGAGTCAGTCCTCGTCTCGAGTGGGGGCATTCACGTGCGCTTTCCTCCCGAGCTAGCAGCAGTGTCGCTTCCCTTCGCATGGATCAAAGGATCAGGGGCTTTCCCTCGAGG
>NW_017197848.1:0-19893 GCF_001704415.2 Capra hircus
GCTTCCCTTGGCGTGGATCAAGGGATCTGTGGCTTCCTCGAGGCTTTCCCGAGGCTTTCCCACGAGCCTTTCCCACAGGGCTGTCCCGTGCCACCGTGTTGTGAGTCGATCCTCGGCTTGAAAGTCGAGGCAGTGCAGGGAAAAAACAGGTTTCCTTGGAATGGACTGAGACATCTGGGGGACTCTGGGAATGGGGCCTGATACTGGAGTTCCTCTCGCCCTTTACTGTGGAGAGCGCCTCCTCTTGAGATGCGACGGGAACGCGGGAATTCTTTCAGGACCACACAGGGAAAGGATCCCTCCTCTCGAGCTAGCAGGCGGAAACGGGGCCTCTGATACGGGCGGGACTCTCAGGTTCCTCTTGAGTGGAGACGGGTATGTCGGGGAACTTCTTGAGTTGCAGCAAGGCTGTGAAGGACCCTTTGGAAGTTCCAGAGATTAGGGGTGATTAGCTTCCAGTCGCCTCAGCGGAAATGGGCCTCATCTCGCCTGGAGGGGACAACCTCCTGGATTTTCTCGACTTGCGGCAGGTGCTCTCGACTTACGACGGGGACCTCAGGGACCCGCTCTGGTGGCCTCAGGAAAGGCCAGTCCCATGCGAGTTGCTCGGGGGGCCTCTCGGGATTCCTCTCCCGTCGATGCCGGGGCCTAAGACCTTGTGTGGAGTCGGTGCCGGAACCAGAGGATTCCTCTCCAGTGCTGACATGGATCTTGGGGTACTTCTGGAGTCTCCCCAGGGAGTCAGTCCTCGTCTCGAGTGGGGGCATGCACGTGCGCTTTCCTCCCGAGCTGTAGCAGCAGTGTCGTGCTTCCCTTCCGAGGATCAAGGGATCTGTGTCTTTCCCTCAAGGCTTTCCCACGAGGCTTTCCCACAGGGCTGTCCCACGTGCCACCGTGGTGTGAGTCGATCCTCGGCTTGAAAGTCGAGGCAGTGCAGGGAAAAAAGTTTTCCCTCTAATGGACTGAGACATCCAGCGGCCTCTGGGAATGGTGGCACGACCCTGGAGTTCCTCTCGCCTTTCCTGTGGAGAGCGCCTCCTCTTGAGATGCAACGGGAATGCCGGGAATATTTTCAACCACGGTGGGAAAGGATCCCTCCTCTCGAGCTAGGAGGCGGAAACGGGGTTCCTCTGGATATGGGCGGGACTCTGGTGCTTCCTCTCGAGTGGAGACGGGTATGTCGGGGAACTTCTTGAGTTGCAGCAAGGGTGTGAAGGACCCTTTGGAAGTTCCAGATGTTAAATGTGATTAGCCTCGAGACGCCTCAGCCGAAATGGGCCTCATCTCGCCTGGAGGGGAGAACCTCCTGGATTTTCTCGAGTTGCGGCAGGTGCCCTCGACTTACGACGCTGACCTCAGGGACCCGCTCTGGTGGCCTCAGGAAAGGCCAGTCCCCATGCGAGTTGCTCGGGTCCTGTCGGGATTCTCTCCGTCGATGCCAGGTCCTAAGACCTTGAGTGGAGTTGGTGCCCCAACCGGAGGATTCCTCTCCTGTTCTGACATGGATCTTGGGGTACGTCTGGAGTCTCCCCAGCGGAGTCAGTCCTCGTATGGAGTGGGGGCATGCACGTGCTCTTTCCTCCCGAGCTGTAGCAGCAGCAGTTTCCCGCTTCGCTTCGCGAGGATCACGGGGTCTGGGTTTCCTCGAGGCTTTCCGAGGCTTTCCCACAGGGCTGTCCCACGTGCCACCGTGGTGTGAGTCAATCCTCGGCTTGAAATTCGAGGCTGTGCAGGAAAAACAGGTTTCCCTGGAATGGACTGAGACATCTGGGTGACTCTGGGATGTGGCACGACCCTGGAGTTCCTCTCGGCCTTTCCTGGTGGAGAGCGCCTCCTCTTGAGATGCGACGGGAACGCCGGGAATTCTTTCCGACCACTCAGGGAAAGGATCCCTCCTCTCGAGCTAGTAGGCATAAACCGGGGCTCCTCTGGATGTGGGCAGGACTCTCATGCTTCCTCTCGAGAGCGGACGGTATGTCGGGGAACTTCTTGAGTTGCAGCCACGGTGTGAAGCACCGTTTGGAAGTTCCAGAGATTAGGTGTGATTAGCCTCGAGACGCCTCAGCCAGAAATGGGGCTCATCTCGCCTGGAGGGGAGAACCTCCTGGATTTTCTCGAGTTGCGGCAGGTGCTCTCGACTTACGACGCGGACCTCAGGGACCCGCTCTGGTGGCCTCAGGAAAGGCCAGTCCCCATGCGAGTAGCTCGCGGGCTTCTCGGGATTCCTCTCCCGTCGATGCCTGGGCCTAATATCTTTTGTGGATTGGGTGCGGAACCTGAGGATTCCTCTCCAATGCTAACATGGATCTTGGGGTACTTCTGGAGTCTCCCCAGTGGAGTCAGTCCTCCTCTCGAGTGGGGGAATGCACGTTCGCCCTTCCTCCCGAGCTGTAGCAGCAGTTTCGCCCTTCCTTCGCATGGATCAAGGGATCTGTGGCTTTCCCTCGAGGCCTTTCCCACGAGGCTTGCCCAAGAGCCCTTTCCCACAGGGCTGTCCTACGTTGCACCGTGGTGTGTGTCGATCCTCGGCTTGAAAGTTGAGGCAGTGCAGGGAAAACAGGTTTCCCTGGAATGTACGCAGACATCTGGGGGACTCTGGGAATGGTGGCACGACCCTGGAATTCCTCTCGCCTTTCCTGTGGAGAGCCCATCCTCTTGAGTTGCGACGGAAACGCCGGGAATTCTTACCCGAGCACGCAGGGAAAGTATCCCTCCTCTCCGCTAGGAGGCGGAACTGGGGCAAACTGTGGATATGGGTGGGACTCTCGTGCTTCCTCTCGAGTGGAGACGGGTATGTCGGGGAACGTCTTTAGTTGCAGCAAGAGTGTGAAGGACCCTTTGGAAGTTCCAGAGGTTAGGTGTGATTAGCCTCGATATGCTCAGCGGAAATGGGCCTCATCTCGCCTGGAGGGGAGAACCTCCTGGATTTCTCGAGTTGCGGCAGGTGCTCTCGACTTACGACGGGGACCTCAGGGACCCGCTCTGGTGGCCTCAGGAAAGGCCAGTCCCCATGCGAGTAGCTCGCGGGCCTCTCGGGATTCCTCTCCCGTCGATGCCTGGGCCTAATATCTTTTGTGGAGTAGGTGCCGGAACCTGAGGATTCCTCTCCCAGTGCTGACATGGATCTTGGGGTACTTCTGGAGTCTCGCCAGTGGAGTCAGTCCTCGTCTCGAGGTGGGGGCATGCACGTGCGCTTCCTCCCGAGCTGTAGCAGCAGTGGTCCGCGCTTCCATTCGCCTGGATCAAGGGATCTGGTGGCTTTTCAAGGAGGCTTTCCACGAGGCTTTCCCACGAGGCTTTCCCACGAGGCTATCCCACAGGGCTGTCCCACGTGCCACCGTGGTGTGAGTCAATCCTCGGCTTGAAAGTCGACGCAGTGCAGGGAAAACAGGTTTCCCTGGAATGGACTGAGACATCTGGGGGATTCTGGGAATGTGGCCTCGACCCAGGAGTTCCTCTCGCATTTCCTGTGGAGAGCGCCTCCTTTTGAGATGCGACGGGAACTCCGGGAATTCTTTCCAGACACGCAGGGAAAAGGATCCCTCCTCTCAGGCCAGGAGGCGGAAACGGGGCTCCTCTGGATGAATGCGGGACTCTCGTGATTCCTCTCGAGTGGAGACGGCGTATGTCGGGGAACTTCTTGAGTTGCAGCAAGGGTGTGAAGGACCCTTTGGAAGTTCCAGAGGTTAGGTGTGATTAGCCTCGAGACGCCTCAGCGGAAACGGGCCTCATCTGGCCTGGAGGGGAGAACCTCCTGGATTTTCTCGAGTTTGGCAGGCTCTCTCGACTTACGACGGGCTCAGGACCCGCTCTGGTGGTCTCAGGAAAGGCCAGTCCCCATGCGAGTTTTTCGGGGGCCTCTCGGGATTCCTCTCCCGTCGATGCGGGGCCTAAGACCTTTTGTGGAGTCGCTGCGGCACCTGAGATTCCTCTCCAGTGCTGACATGGATTGGGGTTCTTCTGTCTCCCCAGGGAGTCAGTCCTCGTCTCGCTGGGGCATGCACGTGCGCATTTCCTCTCGAGCTGTAGCAGCTGTCACGCTTCCCTTCCGTTCAAGGGATCTGTGGCTTTTCGAGGCTTGCCCAGGAGGTTTTCCCACAGGGCTGTCCCACGTGCCACCGTGGTGTTGAGTCGATCCTCGGCTTGAAAGTCGAGGCAGTGCAGGGAAACAGGTTTCCCTGGAATGACTGAGACATTGGGGGACTCTGGGAATTGGTACCCTGGAGTTCCTCTCGCCTTTCCTGTGGAGAGCGCCTCCTCTTGAGATGCGACGGAAACCCCGGGAATTCTCTCCCGACCACGCATGGGAAGGATCCCTCCTCTCGAGCTAGGAGGCGGAAACGGGCTCCTCTGGATGAGGGCGGGGACTCTCGTGCTTCCTCTCAAGTGGAGACGGGTATGTCGGGGAACTTCTTGAGTTGCAGCAAGGGTGTGAAGGACCCTTTGGAAGTTCCAGAGGTTAGGTGTGATTAGCCTCGAGACGCCTCAGCGGAAATGGGCCTCATCTCGCCTGGAGGGGAGAACCTCCTGGATTTTCTCGAGTAGCGGCAGTGGCTCTTCGACTTATGACGGGGACCTCAGGGACCCGCTCTGGTGGCCTCAGGGAAAGGCCAGTCCCCATGCGAGTTGCTCGGGGGCCTCTCGGGATTCCTCTCCCTTCGATGCCGGGGCCTAAGCCTGCCGGGAGCCAGTGTGAGGAAGCCCCGCCCGTGACAAGTTTATGAGGAAGGAAGCTGACATAAGCAAGGCGTGCTCAGACTTCAGGAACCCCTCTGGAAATTTTTAAGCATGTACCCCAACAAAAATCTGCCCGTTTTTGTGCTCTGCTTTTTCACTCTTCTGACCTTTTCTCGGAAAAAGTCAATTCAGGGCGTTAGTCTTCTGCATTTGAAAGAGTGTTTCAATCCAAAAACCCTCTGCTGGCTTTCTAGCCTGCCTGTAGGACTCGTACAGCTGCGCTTGGTGATTGTTTGAGGCCTCCTGGACCGCAGGAGCACAGGAAGCTAAAACATCCTAGGAATGCAGGAGCTTCCGAGGAGTCAAAAGCTTTAGAATAGGACTGATTAAAAAGTTTCATTTTTTGGGGTCAATGGCTTGCTGCCAAATTTTCATATTCTTTATTTTAGATATAGTTGGTATATTAGAAAAACAAGTAGTAGACCTGGTATTAGCAACATTAGATCTTTGAGTTAAGTACCTTCTTTGTTATAACCCACTGCCACCTTGTTCTATAGAGATGTAACTTTAATGCTTTAAGGAGATGCAGATTAAAGAAAAAACACTTCAGGGGAAACAAAATTAACATTCATTAAGGAAGAGAGCCAAAAAGTGTAAACAAGCCTCTTGGCCAGAATAGATAATGTAAATCACCTGAGACCTTTTGTATACAAAATGATATACAGAAAGAATCTGGTTGTGAACGCTACATAATTTTGTGTTATCCATTGATCTCCATGTTTTATCAAAAGTATAAAAGGCCTTCTGAACAATAAAGGAGGAGGCCAGGGGCCGGGGCCAGTTTCTCGGACCAGCTTCTCGAACTAGTCTCTCAGCCTGGTTTCTTGGGACTCTGGCTCCCCCCGTGTCTTTCTCTCTCTTTCTTCTTCTCTACCTTTCCTTCTCTCTGCTCTTTACTTTAACTTCAGGCTGAATCTCCACCTGGAGTGCGGAGGCTCGCCAGGTCTACTTACTTGCCCCGGCTGTTAAGACCCGCACGAAAGGGGAGCTTAAGGCGAGGCACCCTTAGATATTCAAGCGGGCGCCGGTGGCCCAACTTAGGTGGGTGCAAATTCCTTGTCTGGAATTTTATTTGGCCTTCCGCGTAAACCAAGCTATTCAGCCCTCTTTCTCCACTTAATCTTCTTACTACACTATAGTTTCCTAATCTAATCTTACATTAATAAATAAACAAGTCTTTCCACGCCAACGCCGACCACCCTTCGAATTCCCTGGATCCACCGGGGCTGGACCTCGGCATAAGACCTTGTGTGGAGTCTGTGCCGGAACCTGAGGATTCCTCTCCAGTGCTGACATGGATCTTGGGGTACTTCTGAAGTCTCCCCAGGGGAGTCAGTCTTCGTCGCGAGTGGGGGGCATGCACGTGCGCTTTTCCTCCCGAGCTGTAGCAGCAGTGTCATGCTCCCCTTCGCGTGGATCAAGGGATCTGTGGCTTTCCCCACGAGGCCTTTCCCTCGAGGCTTTCCCACGAGGCTTTCCGCAAGGCTTTCCCGCAGGGCTGTCCCACGTGCCACCGTGGTGTGAGTCGATCCTCGGCTTGAAAGTCGAGGCAGTACAGGGAAAAACAGGTTTCCCTGGAATGGACTGAGACATCTGGGGACTCTGGGAATGGTGGCACGACCCTGGAGTTCCTCTCGCCTTTCCTGTGGAGAGCGCCTCTTCTTGAGATGCCACGGGAACGCCGGGAATTCTTTCCCGACCACGCAGGGAAAGGATCCCTCCTCTCGATCTGGGAGGCGGAAACGGGGCTTCTCTGGATGAGGGCGGGACTCTCGTGATTCCCTTTCGAGTGGAGACGGGTATGTCGGGGGAACTTCTTGAGTTGCAGCAAGGGTGTGAAGGACCCTTTGGAAGTTCCAGAGGTTAGATGTGATTTGCCTCGAGACGCCTCAGCGGAAATGGGCCTCATCTCGCCTGGAGGGGAGAACCTCCTGGATTTTCTCGAGTTGCGGCAGGTGCTCTCGACTTATGACGGGGACCTCAGGGACCCGCTCTGGTGGCCTCAGGAAAGGCCAGTCCCCATGCGAGTTGCTCGGGGCCTCTCGGGATTCCTCTCCCGTCGATGCCGGGGCCTAAGCCTGCCGGGAGCCCAGTTGAGGAAGCCCGCCCCGTGACAAGTTTATGAGGAAGGAAGCTGACATAAGCAAGGCGTGCTCAGACTTCAGGAACCCCTCTGGAAATTTTTAAGCATGTACCCCAACAAAAATCTGCCGGTTTTTGTGCTCTGCTTTTTCACTCTTCTGACCTTTTCTGGGAAAAAGTCAATTCAGGGCGTTAGTCTTCTGCATTTGAAAGAGTGTTTCAATCCAAAAACCCTCTGCTGGCTTTCTAGCCTGCCTGTAGGACTCGTACAGCTGCGCTTGTGATTGTTTGAGGCCTCCTGACCGCAGGAGGCACAGGAAGCTTAAAACATCCTAGGAATGCAGGAGCTTCCGAGGAGTCAAAAGCTTTAGAATAGGACTGATTAAAAGTTTCATTTTTTGGGTCAATGCTTGCTGCCAAGTTTCATATCCTTTATTTTATATATAGTTGGTATATAGAAAAACAAGTAGTAGACCTGGTATTAGCAACATTAGATCTTTGAGTTAAGTACCTTCTTTGTTATAACCCACTGCACCTTTGTTCTATAGAGATGTAACTTTAATGCTTTAAGGAGATGCAGATTAAAGAAAAACACTTCAGGGGAAACAAAATTAACATTCATTAAGGAAGAGAGCCAAAAAGTGTTAACAAGCCTCTTGGCCAGAAGATAATGTAAATCACCTGAGACCTTTTGTATACAAAATGATATACAGAAAGAATCTGGGTTGTGAACGCTACATAATTTTGTGTTATCCATTGATCTCCATGTTTTTATCAAAAGTATAAAAGGCCTTCTGAACAATAAAGGAGGAGGCCAGGGGACGGGGCCAGTTTCTCGGACCAGCTTCTCGAACTAGTCTCTCAGCCTGGTTTTCTTGGGACTCTGGCTCCCCCGGTGTCTTTCTCTCTCTTTCTTCTTCTCTACCTTTCCTTCTCTCTGCTCTTTACTTTAACTTCAGGCTGAATCTCCACCTGGAGTGCGGAGGCTCGCCAGGTCTACTTACTTGCCCCAGCTGTTAAGACCCGCACGAAAGGGAGCTTAAGGCGAGGCACCCTTAGATATTCAGCGGGCGCCGGTGGCCCAACGTAGGTGGTGCAAATTCCTTGTCTGGAATTTTATTGGCCTTCCGCGTAAACCAAGCTATTCAGCCCTCTTCCTCCACTTAATCTTCTTACTACACTATAGTTTCCTAATCTAATCTTACATTAATAAATAAACAAGTCTTTCCACGCCAACGCCGACCACCCTTCGAATTCCCTGGATCCACCGGGGCTGGACCCCGGCATAAGACCTTGTGTGGAGTCAGTGCCGGAACCTGAGGAATCCTCTCCAGTGCTGACATGGATCTTGGGGTACTTCTGAAGTCTCCCCAGGGGAGTCAGTCTTCGTCGCGAGTGGGGGCATGCACGTGCGCTTTCCTCCCGAGCTGTAGCAGCAGTGTCACGCTTCCCTTCGCGTGGATCAAGGGATCTGTGGCTTTCCCTCGAGGCTTTCCCACCAGGCTTTCCCACAGGGCTGTCCCACGTGCCACCGTGGTGTGACTCTATCCTCGGATTGAAAGTCGAGGCAGTGCAGGGAAAACAGGTTTCCCTGGAATTGACTGAGACATCCGGGGGACTCTGGGAATGATGGCACGACCTGGAGTTCCTCTCACCTTTACTGTTTAGAGCGCCTCCTCTGGAGATGCGATGGGAATGCCAGGAATTCTTTCCCGACCAAGTAGGGAAAGGATCCCTCATCTCGAGCTACGAGCCGGAAACGAAGCTCCTCTGGATGTGGCCGGGACCCTCGTGCTTCCTCTTGAGTGGAGACGGGTATGTCGGGGAACTTCTTGAGTTGCAGCATGGATTGTGAAAGACTCTTTAGTAGTTCCAGAGTTCACGTGTGATTAGCCTCGAGACACCTCAGTGGAAACGGGCCTCATCTCACCTGCAGGGGAGAACCTCCTGAATTTTACCGAGTTGCGGCAGGTGCTCTCGACTTACGACGGGGACCTCATGGACCCGCTCTGGTGACCTCAGGAAAGGCCAGTCCCCATGCGAGTTGCTAGAGGTCCTGTCGCTATTCCTCTCCCGTCGATGCCAGGGCCTAAGACCTTGTGTGGAGTCGGGGCTGGAACCTGAGGATTCCTCTCCAGGGCTGACATGCATCTTGGGGTATTTCTGGATTTTCACCAGGGGAGTCAGTTCTCGTGTCGAGTAGGGGCATGCACGTGCGCTTTCCTGCCGTGCTGTAGCAGCAGTGTCACGCTTTCCGTCGCGTGGATTAAGGGATCTGTGGCTTTCCCTCGAGGCTTTCCCACGAGGCTTTCCCACAGGGTTGTCACACGTACCACCGTGGTGTGAGTCGATCCTCCGGCGTGAAAGTCGAAGCAGTGCAGGGAAAACAGGATCCTCTGGAATGGACTGAGACATCTGGGGGACTCTTGGAATGGTGGCACGACCCATGAGTTCCTCTCGGCCTTTCCTGTGCAGCGCGCCTCCTCTTGAGATGCGTCGAAACGTCGGAATTCTTTCCCGAGGAAGCCGGGAAGGATCCCTCATCTCGAGCTTGGAGGCGGAAACGGAGCTCCTCTGGCGGGTGGCCGGACCCTCGTGCTTCCTCTGGAGTGGAGACGGGTATGTCGGGGGAACTTCTTGAGTTTTAGCAAGGGTGTTTACGACACTTTGGAAGTTCCAGAGTTTAGGTGTGATTACTCTCGAGACGCCGCAGAGAAAATGGGCCTCATCTCGACTGGAGCAGAGGAACCTCCTGGATTTTCTCGAGTTGCGGCAGGTACTCTCGACATACGACCGTGACCTCAGGGACAGTGTAGCAGATGTGTCACGCTTCCCGTCGCGGGGATCAAGGGATCTGTGGCTTTCCCTCGAGGCTTTCTCACAGGGCTGTCCCACATGCCACCATGGTGTGAGTGGATCCTCGGCGTGAAATTCGAGGCAATGCTGGGAAAACGGGGTTCCTCTGAAATGGACTGAGACATCTGGGGGACTCTTGAAATGGTGGCACGACCCTGGAGTTCCTCTTGCCTTTCCTATTGAGAACCCTTGCTCTTGAGATGCCATGGAAACGCCCAAAAAATCTTTTCCTGACTAAGCAGGATAGGATCCTTCATCTTGGGAAACGGGGTTCCTCTGAATGTGGGCGGGACCCCCGTGCTTCCTCTTGTGTGGAGACGGGTATGTCGGGGAACTTCTTGAGTTGCAGCAAGGACCCTTTTTAATTTCCAGAGGTTAGGTGTGATGAGCCTCCAGACACCTCAGAGGAAATGGGCCTCATCCCGCCTGGAGGGGAGAATCTCCTGGATTTTACCCAGTTGCGGCAGGTGCTCTCGAGTTACGACGGGTCCTCAGGGACCCGCTCTGGTGGCCTCAGGAAAGTACAGTCCCCATGTGAGTTACCAGGGGGCCTCTAGGGATTCCTCTCCCATCGATGCCGGTGCCTAAGACCTTGTGTGGAGTCGGGGGCCAGACCCTGAGGATGCCTCTCCAGTGCTGACATGGATCTTGGGGTACTTCTGGAGTCTCACCAGGGGAGTCAGTCCTCATCTCGTGTGGGGGCATGCACCTGCCATTTCCTCACGACCTGCAGCAGGCAGTGTCACGCTTGCCGACGTGTGGATCAAGGGATCTGTGGGCTTTCCCTCGAGGCTTTTCCTACGAGGCTTTCCCACAGGGCTGTCCCACGTGCCACAGTGGTGTGAGTCGATCCTCGGTGTGAACGTCGAGGCAGTGCCAGGGAAAACAGTTTCTTCTGGAATGGACTTAGACATCTGGGGGTCTCTTGGAATGCTTGGCAAGGCCCTGAAGTTCCTCTCGTCTTTCCTGTTGAGAGCGCCTCCTCTTGAGATGCGACGGGAAGGCCGGGAATTCTTTCCCGACGACGAAGGGAAAGGATCCCTCTTCTCGAGCTACGAGGCGGAAACGGGGCTCAGCTGGATATGGGCGGGACCCTCGTCCTTCCTCTCGAGTGGATATGGGTATGTCGGAGAACTTCTTGACTTGCAGCAAGGGGTGTGAAGGACCCTTTGGAAGTTCCAGAAGTTAGGTGTGATTAGCCTCGAGACGCCTCAGCGGAAATGGGCCTCATCTCGCCTGGATGGGAGAACCTCCTGGATTTTCTCGAGTTGCGGCAGGTGCTCTCGAGTTACGACGGAGACCTCAGGGACCCGCTCTGGTGACCTCAGGAAAGCCAGTCCCCATGCGAGGTGCTAGGGGGCCTCTCAGTTTTCCTTCTCCCGTCGATGCCGGGGCCTAAGACCTTGTGTGGAGTCGGGACCGGACCTGAGGATTCCTCTGCAGTGCTGACATGGATCTTGGCGTACTTCTGGAGTCTCCCAAGCTTGCGTCAGTACTCGGCTCGAGTGGGGTCATGCACGTGCGCTTTCCTCCCGAGCGGTAGCAGCAGTGTCACGCTTCCCTTCTCGTGGATCAGGGAATCTGTGGCTTTCCCTGGAGTCTTTCCCATGAGGCTTTCCCCACAGGGCTATTCCACTTGCCACCATGGTGTGGAGTCGATCCTCGGCGTGAAAGTCGAACCAGTGCAGCGAAAACAGGAAACCTCCTTCCCCACAGTAGGGGATACACTGTCCCCTTGGCGGGTATCTCCAAGGCACTCGCGCTGGGGGTTGCCGCGGAGGTGCGGGCCTCAGGCTCCACGTGAGAAAAGCCCCAAATGGCATTAGCTGCCAGTCCAGACGCTGGCCCCTCAGGTCTCTGGCCGGAGACTTGGGCTCCAGGCAACTCAAAGCCCTCGGGGTGGCACTCTGGGGACTGCTGTAGGGAAAGGATACCAAGAGCCCACGGAGGAGTTGGGGAGGGGGCATGGGGGAAACGGAGGCGAGGACAGCGAGGGATCTAGGTGGAGGCGCTGGAGAGAGCGTCTGGTGTCCCGGAATGCCTCGGAGGAGCCAGCGGGGGACAGTCGAGGACCAGGGACCTGTGGAATGTGAAAAGGAGGGAAATCTCAGAGCAAGGCAGGCTGGGAAAGGGGGCGTTGGGTGGCCAATTCAAAGGGACCTAGGGGCCGTTTCCTGGGCGGTGAGTTCCCTTGGCACTGCTGAGGGCCCCTGATTGATCCACTCGGGGTTGAACCCACCCCCCGCTGCGAGGGAGGGCCACAAACCAAAGCCCCCGAACTACCCGCCCACCCCAACGGGGATCTTGGCGGTCCAGGGCACAGCCGTGCCCGGGAAAAGCCACTCGCTCCACGGGACTCCGTCCAGGGTCTCTGCTTGGAAAGAGGCCAGGGGCGGCCCCCTCCATCTACCCACCCAAACCCTATTGACGTCAGTGGTGGCGGAGACGCCTCCCGTTCTCCAGAGTCCTAAGCTGCTGGGTCCCCGCCCACTCGGCCAGCAGTCTGCAGCGTGCCCGTGTGCCTCTCCCACCATGGCTTGGTTCGGCTCCTCCAGCACCTCAAGCGGTACGTTTGCCCTCGGTCCCTGTGGTCGGATCACATCTCAGGGGATTTGTGGGTGGCCTGGGCAAGGGCTCTCGGCCAATGTGTTGACCCCCCTCCCACCCGAGAACGGCTGGGACCCATCGGCCAGGCCCGGGTTTCCGAGGCGTCAGGTGTGCCCAAATTCGGAGGGCGTGGCATCGTTCGTTCATCTTGCTCCTTTGGCACACACATGGCTTCTCCGTTCTCTTTTCTGGGAAGACAGTGTTGTTTCAGGGGGCGTGCTGCGGGGGGCGGGGGCCGGGGTTGGCGGGTGGTGGGAGCGGGTGCTGTGCTGGGATGAGGCCCTTTATCCTCACATCTTCATGTGGGAATGGGAGTCGGAGAGCTCTGTGGCCTTGCTGCCTTCAGTGGCTTCCTCTGCACAGGGGCCTAGTGGCTTCTGCCTTTTTGTCAGGCGTTACGGGGGTTTGGGCGTCGCTTTGGGTTGGGCTTGCCTTTGGGCCTTGGCCTTGGGCCCTTGGGGCGCCTTGGGCTTGGGGCGCTGTTGACCGCTTGAACTTGACTTTACTTGAACTTGGACCTTAGACTTGAACTTGAACTTGACTTGAACTTTGAACTTGAACTTGACCTTGAACTCAACTTGAACTTGGTCCTTGACTTGAACTTCACTTAACTTGACCTTGACCTTGACCTTGAACTTCACTTTGCAACTTGAACTGACCTTGACCTTGAAACTTAACTGAACTTGACACTTGACCTTGACTGAGACTTGAACTTGAACTTGACTTGAGCTTACTTGAACTTCACTTGAACTTGATACTTGACCTTGAACTTGAACTTGACCTTCACTTGAACTTGACTTGAACTTGAACTTGACCTTTTGAACTTGAACTTCAACTTGAACTTGAACTTGACTTGACGTTGAACTTGACTTGAACTTGATCTTGACCTTGTACTTGAACTTGAACTTTGACCTTGAACTTGAACTTGAACTTGAACTTGACCTTGATCTTGAACCTTGAACTTGAACTTCAACTTGACTTGAACTTCAACTTGCTGAACTTGAACTTGAACTTGAACTTGAACTTGACCTTGACCTTGAACTTTGTTGACTTGAACTTGACTTGACCTTGACTTGACTTGAACTTGACTTGACTTGACCTTGACCAACAACGGGAGACCTCGAGATTTGCTCAGAGCACCGGAGGTCCAGAAGCAGGGCCCTGTATCTCCCCTTCCCTTTGTGATCATTGCAAAGACATTCCTAGCTGATAGCGGGAGTGCCCCTGAAGAAGCAAGCAGTGGGAGTGTGTTTGACACGACTGTGTGCCTTCCTGGCCTCAGCTCCACAAGGGGCCTTTCCTCTCGAAGTAGGCCCCATGTCCCCTTGGGGAGGGTGTCATGCCTCTTTTCTCCTCACTGCCAAAGGGTGGAGCCAAGCTCGCTCTGTCAGAGGTACAAAAACAGCAATTGAATGGATTTTCAAGCTCTTGCTAGGCTGCACCCTTTCAGGGCCCACTTTACTGAAACAGGTGCTCTGTGGCCCCTGGTTGGTATGCAGGTTCACAAACAGGGTGAGATCCTGTCCAAGCCAAGAATTTTCCTGAAAGACCTAGGCTCACTAGAGCTCTCCTCCAGAGCAAAGGGGATAGAGGAGATGTATGGAGGAGTCTTTGCCTTTCCCTGTGAGTGTGGGGCTACTCCCTACGGCCCCAAGCTCAGGGATAACTGCCTCTAAGAAAGGAATGGCAAGAAGCGCTATTCTTGGAGGTTGGGACAGGGAGTTCGCAGCATGTGGGGAAAGAAAGACTTCTTCGGGGAAGAAGAGGCAACCACCGGGGTGTGTTTGCAAGCCTCTATTTGGAAGGAACAGGTTTGCTTATACAACTCAAGACCTCCAGATCTGCTCAGAGGACTGAAGTTCCAGAGACAGGGCCATGTATCTCCCCTTCCCTTTGAGATCCTTGCAAAGACATTCCTAGCAGATCGTGGGAGTGCCCATGAAGAAGCAAGCAGCGGGAGTGTGCTTGACATCACTGGCTGCCTACCTGGGCTCAGCTCCTCAAGGGGCCTTTCTCTCCTGGTAGGCCCTATGTCCCCTTTGGGAGAGGGTGGTGCCCTCTTCCCTCCACACTGCCAAAGGGTGGAGGTGGAGCAAACTCGTTCTCTCCGAGGTAAAAAAAAAAAAAGACAAATTGGATGGATTTTTAAGCTCTTGCTATGCTGCACCCCTCCAGGACCCACTCGAGCAAAACAGGTGCCCTGTGGCCCCTAGGTCGGGTATGCAGGTTCACACACTGGGTGGGATCCCGTCAAAGCCAAGAATTTTCCTGACAGACCTAGGCTCACTAGAGCTCTCCTCCAGAGGAAAGGGGACAGAAAAGACGTGTGTGTGGAGGTGGCTCTGCCTTTCCAGGTCCCAATCTCAGGGATAACTGCCCCTAAGAAAGGAACTGCTGCTGCTGCTGCTGCTAAGTTGCTTCAGTCGTGTTCGACTCTGTGCGACGCCATAGACGGTAGCCCACTAGGCTCCCCCGTCCCTGGGATTCTCCAGGCAAGAACAGTAAGTGGGTTGCCATTGCCTTCTCCAATGCATGAAAGTGAAAATGAAAGTGCAGTCGCTCAGTCGCGTCCGACCCTCAGCGACCCCACGGACTGCAGCCTACCAGGCTTCTCCGTCCATAGGATTTTCTGAAAGGAACTGCCAAGAAGCGCTTTTCCTGGAGGCTGGGAAAGGGAGTTCGCAGGATGTGGGGAAAGAGATCCTCCCTTCGAGGAAGAATAGGCGGCCACTTGTTTTGTGTTGCAAACCTCTATTTGGAAGGAACAGGTTAGCTTATACAAAGGGAGACCTCCAGATCTGCTCAGAGGACCGAAGTTGCAGAGGCAGGTCGGTGTAATTTCCCTTCATTTTGCGATCCTTGCAAAGACATTCCTTGCTGATAGATATTCAGCAAGGGCCTTTGAGACTGTTGTTTTCTTTCCTAGGTTCAAAGATTCCTTCAGTTCCTAATATAGATATCCTAGAAATTATCTGACATCCGTGAAAATCTGATATGTCCTGGTCAAATGCTGTCAGTTATAATTCCAGTTATCATATGAAAGCATTTCAAGTCGCAGCAGTGACCAGATTACATTGTCAATTTCTATTTAATCAGGTTTTAACCATGTCTCTATGATTTCACACTGATGCCTTTGCAGAAATACTGCTACTTCAAGATATATGGAATATACTTTTTTAAGCTTACCGATAATTTGTTTGTTTGTTTGTTTGTCTTCTGGTAAGCTGGTACCAGATGGAATTTAGTCTCCTCTCTAGGTTAAGAGAACAAAGTTTTCTTAGAATGCAATTTTTGATAACAGACTATGAGTTTCTTTACCTTTCATTGATTTATAATTGTTTTCATCATCTGTTTGTTTACTTCGGTAAAGTAAATAAGCCTTATTTAAGATTTTGGTACATGTAGGATGGACTAAGCTTTCCCCACTCTTGCAAGTTCCCTTAACCCTTCAGATTCTTCTCGTGGGACCAAAGATCTCACTTTCCTCCAGAGGGACAATCCAAGCTTTTTATTAGTTGATCTGCCCCTGACATCAGAGTCCAATTTGAGCATCGAGTTGGCCTATAATTTAGGCATGAAACTATGACTACATAAAGAAAAGGTGACTTTATGATTCAGGGATGGCCATGATATGCCTTGCACTTCAGAGAAAATGGGTTAAAATGATTTTTTTTTCTTCAAAACTGCACAGCCAGTTCTTTCAGCATATGCAATTGAAAACATCTAGTCATTAGGTCAGTTTTCATTCCAATCCCAAAGAAAGGCAATGACAAAGAATATTCAAGCTGCTGCACAATTGCACTCATCTCACACACTAGTAAAGTAATGCTCAAAATTCTCCAAGTTCACATGAACTGTGAACTTCCAAATGTTCAAGAGGGATTTAAAACATGCAGAGAAACCAGAGATCAAACTGCCAACATCCACTGGATCATTGAAAAAGCAAGAGAGTTCCAGAAAAAAAGACATCTATTTCTGCTTTATTGACTATGCCAAAGCCTTTGACTGTGTGGATCACAATAAACTGGGAAAAATTCTGAAAGAGATGGGAATACCAGACCACCTGACCTGTCTCTTGAGAAACCTGTATGCAGGTCAGGAAGAAACAGTTCGAACTGGACATGGAACAACAGACTGGTTCTAAATAGGAAAAGGAATATGTCAAGGCAGTGTATTGTCACCCTGCTTATTTAACTTATATGCAGAGTACATCATGAGATACACTGGGCTGGAGGAAGCACACGCTGGAATCCAGATTGCTGGGAGAAATATCAATAATCTCAGATATGCAGATGACACCACCCTTATGGCAGAAAGTGAAGAAGAACTAAAGAGTCTCCTGATGAAAGTGAAAGAGGAGAGTGAAAAAGTTAGCTTAAAGCTCAGCATTCAGAAAACTAAAATCATTGCATCCAGTCTCATCACTTCATGGCAAATAGATGGGAACACATTGGAAACAGCAGCAGACTATTTTGGGGGGCTTGGAAATCACTGCAGGTGATGGCTGCCTCCATGAACTTAAAACATATTTATGACTTGGAAGAAAAGTGATGACCAAACTAGACAGCATATTAAAAAGCCGAGACGTTGCTTTGCCAACAAAGATCCATCCAGTCAAGGCTATGGTTTTTCCATATGTCATGGATGGATATGAAAGATGTACTATAAAGAAAGTGACAGCTGAAAATTGGATGCTTTTGAACTGTGGTGTTGGAGAAGATGCTTGTAGGTCGCTTAGACTACAAGGAGACGCAACCACTCCATCCTAAAGGAAATCAGGTCTGAATATAGATTGGAAGGACTAATACTGAACCTGAAACTCCAATACTTTGGCCACTTGATGTGAAGAGCTGACTCACTTGGAAGTTGCTTTGATTTGCCTGTGAGTGTGGGAGCCCTCCCTGGGCAAAGGGCCTCAGGGGTCATTGCCACTGAATCACGACCTCCAAGCAAGCGCATTCCAGCTGTGTGACATTCAGGAAGCAGGAGACTGGGAAAACTATCTTCCTTAGAGGAAGGAAAGTCATCCACAGAGAGTGTGTTTTCAGGCCTCTCTTTGCAGCAAGTGTTTTGCTTCTCAGACATCAGAGCTGCAGGCTTGCTCTGAGGGCCTCAATTGCAGAGTCAGGGCTGTGTGTCTCACTGCACTTTCCAAGCATTGCAGACACATTCCTAGGTTGGAGCAGTGCTTCCCATGAGAAAGAAGCCTCGGGAGTGTGTCTGAGCGGGCTGAGTGCCATGCTAGGGTCACCTAGTCGAGGGCACCTTGCACATCCAATGGGCCCCAGGCGAGTAGCTATGGACCGGCCCTTCGGTTGAGATATCCCAAAGCAGGGAACAAAGCTAGCTCTGTCCCGAAGGAGGAAAACAGCAATGGGATGGATTTTCAAGCAGTTGCTAAGTCACACCACGTTAGGGCTCCCCGGGAAAAGAAATGCGAATTTTGGCCTCTAGGCCCAGTATCCAGATGTGTGCACAGGATATTTTCCCCACAGGATCCAAGAATGTTCCAGACAGACCTAAGCTCACTAGCTCTCTCCTGCAGAGGAAATGAAATATTGTTGCTGAACCACGAAAAGATGCTGGGATTCTTGGTCTTATGGAGGAGAAGAATTCAATCCAGGGCCCAAGACGAGGCTTGATTGCTCAGAGCTTTTGTGCAATAGAGTTTTATTAAAGGATAAAGGAGATAGAGAAAGCTTCTGACAGAGACATCACAAGGGGCAGAAAGCGTACCCCCTTGCTAGTGTTAGTAATGGAGTTATATACTCTCCAATAAGTTATGACAACGAACAAAAGAATGTCTGGAGGTTGTAAAGACTCACTAGACCTACTCCCATAATTGACATTTTAAGATAACAGGATTAGCCAGAAGGTTTTTTCCAGAGGACCGTCCTCAAGAAGGATGCATGATTGTTATATAATCCTAAGGAATGTAGAGGGGAAAACAGTTTGTCCTCTCTTCCTCCTTGAGAATTCTAGACCCCTCTCTCCTTGGGGACCCTTGAACTTCTTAGAAACCCTGCCTTGGCAATGACTCTCTCAGAAACATGATTGAACAGCCGTTTGGGAGCTTCCTTTGACTTTCCCTGGGAGGGAGGGAGCCCTCCCTGAGCACAGGGCCTCAGGGGGCCATGGCCAATGAAAAAGAATCTCCCAGCAAGTGCTTTTCAGCCCTGTGTGACTCTCAGCCCACAGGAGGCTGAGAAAACTCTCTTCCTTGGAGGAAGGAAAGGCAGCCCAAGAGTGTGTTTTCAGGCCTGTATCTTGCAGGCAAGTGTTTGGCTTGTTAGACAGAAGACCTGCAGGCCTGTTCCAACAGACTCAATTCCAGAATCAGGGCCTTGTGTCTCCCTGCAGTTTCCTGGCCTTGCAAACACATTCCTAGTTGAGAGCAGTCCTGCCCATGGGACTGGCTGCGGGAGTGTGTCTGAGGGGGGCCAGGTGTCATGCTGGGGTCACCTGGTCGAGGGCACCTTGCGACCTCCAATGGACCCCAGGCAAGGAGTTGCAGGCCACCACCTTGCTTCTGAAATCCCAAAAATGGGGAGCAAAGCTCGCTCTGTCAGAGGGAAGAAAACAGCAACAGGATGGATTTTCAAGCAGGTTGCTAGGCTGTACTGCGTTAGGGCTCCAAGGAAGGAAAATGCGAATTTTAGCCCCTACGACTGGTATCCAGGTGGGCTCCCAGGATGATTTCCCCGCAGGATCCAAGAACGTTCCAGACAGACCTGGGCTCACTAGCTCCCTCCTGCAGAGGAAACATGAGAGAACAGCTGTTTGGAGGTTGCTTTGACTTCCCCTGGGAGGGTAGGATCCCTCCCTGGGTGCAGGGCCTCAGGGGCCATTGCCGCTGAGAAATGCCCTCTAAGCCAGACCTTTGCAGCCTTGTATGACTCAGCACGGAGGAGACTGGAAAAGCTCTCTTCCTTGGAGGAAGGAAAGGCAGCCCCAGAGAGTGTGTTTTCACACCTGTATCTTGCAGCAAGTGTTTGGCGTCTCAGACGTCAGACCTCCAGGCCTGCTCCAACGGCCTCAGTTCCAGAGTCAGGGCCGTGTGTCTCCCTGCATTTTCTGAGCCTTGGGAACACATTCCTAGGTCAGAACAGTCCTGCCCATGGGGAAGGAGGCTGCGGGAGTGTGTCTGAGGGGGTCGGGTGCCATGCTGGGGTCCAATAGACCCGGTACCTCCAATAGACCCCAGGACAACAGCGGTGGGCTCCCCCTGGCTTCCGAAATGCCAAAGCGAGAAGCAAAGCTAGCTCTATCAGAAGGAAGAAAAGAGCAATCGGATGGATGTTCAGGCTGTTGCTGGGCCCCACCACTTCAGGGTCCCCCCGAGAGGAACAGGCGCCCTGTGGCCCCTAGGTCCGATATGCAGGTTAACACACAGGGTGTGTCCCCATAGGAGCCAAGAATTTTCCTGACAGACCTAGGCTCACTAGAGCTCTCCTACAGGGCAAAAGGGGTAGAACAGACTGTGGATGTGACTCTGCCTTTCCCAGCGAGCATGGGGCCCTCCCTACGGCCCCGGGCTCCAGGGAAAATTGTCCCTGAAATGAAAAATCCAAGAAGCGCTTTTCCAGCAGGCTGGGATGCAGAGTTCACAGG